>NW_022196852.1:95000-100000 GCF_008641045.1 Pistacia vera
CTCAGAGGCCTCCCACAGCTCGCCCCTTTCTTGCTCTGCTCGTAAGGCCTGTTCAGAGGTCGTTTTAAGCTCCTGGTCTTTCTCGCCAGCCTTCCTGGTAAGTCTGGCCACTATCCTCTGGAGCTTTTTTATCCCCTCTTCATGCCTCTCTAGCTCGGCCTTCTGAAAATCCACCGTGCAAAAAGTGGCATTCCTTTCATTCAGGTACTAGTTCGCCGAAGCGGTGGATAATTCCTTCTCTGCCTCAATGGCTTCTAAGTCCCACTTATTCTCTTCCCTCAGCGCGACCTCCCCCTCGACAGCTCCCAGCCGGACCTTTTGTAGGGATAATTGCATGGAGAGTAGAGCTTGTGAACAAAAAAGTGTAACAAGTTAGCTTCCTTGCTATTAGAAAAGATAAATGTAAAGTCCTCGCCGAGGACAGCTCGTTCTACCTTGCTCAGGTGTTGGATGGATGTGGACATCAGTTCCACATGATTGGAATCCACGAACTGCTCGAATGCTTCTGTGAGTTCGCATTCCAGTAGGGTAAAAACCATTGGCTGTAGATGATCCGTAAGTGGTCCCATCGAATCCGGCACTAGAGTGTCCATGCATGTGCCTCTAGTAGGAGTCGTGTTGCCTGTCAGTTCCTTGCCTGGTCTCCTCCCAAGGTCCGCGACCTCGTTCTACCCTACTCGCGGTGCTCCCAGAGCAATGGCAATGCCAGTCGCACCTTCAACAGACCCTCCTGAGTGGAACGCTTGGTAGGGCTGCGACCTCCCAAGCTGAACGCCTAGGTCCTCTAGTTCGGACTCTGACTCTTCGGTCCAAATTTGCCTCCTTTTCTTAGGCTGTTGGGTTGTTATCTTCTGCCTCGAGCGAACAGCCGAAGGCTGAGAGGAGCTCGTAGGTTAGATCGGAGCACTAGCCGAAGGTTAAAGAACCCCAGTAGGTTGTACTGAAGCTCCTGACGTTGCCCCTTCGGTGGGGGAACCATTGGGAGCAACTCCAATCGGTCCGGTGGCACCCACTCAAGGGAAAGTGAACTGCCTTGGTCGTGGCAATCTGGGCACCTTTAGAGGCATGGGTGCTGCACATGAACGTCGTTAGTAAAATAGTTCGCTGCATACACAATTAAAAAATAAACCAAGGTTACGAAGCTTACTAGGTGGGGGCTCTAGGGTTGCTTCCGAGTTGAAGAAACCATATTTCAGCAAGTTTGCGGTTGTCACGAGCAATCTAGCATTGCAAATTTCTTTGGGCAGAAAGTTGAAGGTAGTAATCCTATCTGGATCCTTGAGGAGCTCTAAACTGGTCGTTTTGTTAACTGCAAAGAAAGAGCTCGTTAGCGAAGACCAAAAGAGTTCGCAAATTCATAAAAAAGGAAAACCTACTTGGATCTTGGAAAAGGCAAATGCCATCGTGACGAAAGAAAAAGAACTTCATCTTGTATGCTCCTACATTGCTTGGGTAACTGTGTATGCCCGCTTCGATGGTAGTTCACTTAGAAAGATAGTAAGAATCCTTGTCTTTACTTTTCTTCAGAATGTACGAGCAACCGAGCTCTACTGCAGTTAGCTCACCCAATCCGCTCTTGCGGCACGCGATGTACATAGCCACGACTATCATGTACGCATTTGGCATGAGCTGAAGTGGTGCGATCCCGAAATGATCGAGGGCCGACCTGACAAAACGGTGGAAGGGGATCAACCCTCCACTCTTGAATATGTTCTTGGAGATAGCAGCCAGCCCCCGTGGCGGATTCCGAGCTGTACGTGTCCTATCTCGGAAGACCTCTACACGGAGAGCGTATTTGTCTACTACCTTTTCAAGATCCTTGACAGTCATCACTGACAGGATCTCTTGAGGGGGACCCGTAGGAGCATCCTGCGTAGGCAAGCTGGTCCCTTCCTTGGCTTTGGTAGTTGGGCGGTCCATTCTACTACGATCTGTAAAAGTGACAAGCAGGGAATCGTTTAGTCCTCGTACACTATTTCGTACAATGATATGAAGGAAAAGTAAATACTTCCTCCCTTAAACCCTAGAAAAACCCCAACAAGATATTTTTAGAGCCATCATTCATGGCTCGAACCCAAGGAGAATGTTTCAACTCTGGTCAACTACTGGCGGACAGTCATCGCATGGAAACTATTGAAAGCAAAAATAGCAAAAATGGCAGAGGGAATAATTCTTACCTCTTGGAATGAGAAGATTAATCCTCCTGCTTCGAATATTAAGTGCGCACCGGTTTGAAAGGCAAAGAACCCAAGTTCATGAAAATCTCTTGCTCTCTTTGAGAAGATGAATATTGTGACATTACGTGAGATGAACCTAGGGTTTTATAGTGAAAGAAATGACGCTTTGGTTTCCTGAAGTCAAGCGATGTTTGGGCGGAAAAATGCATCTCACCGTTGATCATGACCACGTGTCACAAATCAATGAAGAAGAGTGACCGTCACGCTTCAAGAAACCAAATCGTCATTCTCTTCCGTTGAAAAACTCAAGCAACGACATGTTCTCCCTCTTTCATATTAAATGCGCCCACGTCTGCATTTAATGTTCTGATAGGGAATGTCGTTTCAGTATGGCTTGCATTTAATGCGCATGGTTGACACTTATTGCACATAAGACGCATCTGTCAGAACAAAAGGTATTTCATTAAATGTATCCGCTACAAAAATGCAATGTATAACACCTAAAGAGGTCGTTACATAGAACACTTCGTCTTGTCAGTCGCGAAGTGACGTGACTCTTCGATCCTATCCCATGTCAGTCGCGAAGCGATGTGACTCTCAATGTGTATCAATTCTGAAGCAACACGATCCCTTGTCTTCTGCAAAAAATTCCAACTGCAATCAGGTCGTGGACTTCGAAAGATCAAAATCATGGCACTGATATGGTCTAAGAGCAGGTCACTCATCTTTAAAATAATGGCCATCTCAGGTCGCATGTATAAAAGTGTTACCTCGACCTCTTTGCAATAAGGTCGGGTTGACCAAAATCTCTCTGAAAGCATCAAGTCACGGCATAATATGTAGTTTCCAAGATTCGATTCTCAAACCTTAAAAACTAAGGGACTTCTGTTATGCTTGAAAAAGTAGGGTTGACGCAAAGCCCAGTCAACATAAGTGGTCAGAGCTTAGATATAACCCACAACCATCCAGGCGAAGCCACGTCATGTGATGACATGAGCAGCATGTTTCTGTCAATACAGTGGGTGCGCCAGACCAGCAAAAGGCTAGAGAAGGTCCACGTGTCCAATCTCTGCACAAATCGCGTAAATCACTCTAGTAGGTGGGCAACGGGACATAAAGAAGGATTTGCACGGAAGTCTGACCAACTCCCAGATCTAGTAATCATTACCTTAACCCATCTCACTATAAATAGAGGGCTATTGTCTCATTTGTGGGATTGGCTAATTTCTCTGTGGAATAAGCATACACACACACACACACTCTCTCTCTTTCTCTCTCTCTTTTGTAACTTCTTGTAAGTCAGCTCGCTGAACGCGACCTGATCTCAAACACATTAATACAATACTAATGGACATAGGATTTGCTTACTTAAGCATCCGAACCACTTCAAACATTGTTCTTCTTCTTCTATCCAGTTCAATACCCTCATTATTTCTATACACGTGTGTTATTTGAGTCAGCTCAGCGTTTCTCACGTGCGTTTGGTTGGTGTCAAAATCACGCATCAATAGTATTAACTAGAACTTATAAAACTAAATATATACTGCCCTTAATATTTAATATTCGCAATTGCAGTGATGCCATACATATAAAATCTTGATTATGTTGATTACTTTGTTTTTGGTAAGTTTTCTATAAATTCCCAAGATATGCAATTGATGCTAGTTTATTTATAGGTTATCAGTTGTAGGTTTTAGATTGATTGACGGGTTGGTTAATTTGCATATTCCGTATGTGGTAAAATTCTCTCAAAGTCATTACATAGCATTGCAGTTTGTGAGGATTTGAGAGAAGAATGAAATTCAAGAATGGAGTTTGAGAGAAGCTTCGAGAGAAAACAGAAAACACTATAATTGATTTTGTTATTACTTGACTTAGCTAATGAACACTTTACACTGTAGCTTTTTGGCTTATATGTTTTTTACATGTTTAGTTGGTAACTAACGGAGTAGGAATAGAAACTACAAGAAAGCTATGGACACCGAATATTTTGCACCGAAAAAGTATATCGGCCTGCGTCTAAACCTCTTCTTCTTCGCTCTTCTTCTTCGTCTTTATTCCCCATCTCCTCTCTTCTTCTTCACTCTTCTTCTTCGTCCACCTTTGTTCAAGTGCCCAACATTATTATCTGAAACACCTTGTCTCTCAATACGAAACTATGCGATGGAAACACTGAAAGTCACGTTGATGAACAAACGAGAAAGAAGTAGAAACTTACACGAAAAATCTCAGAAAAAGTTACTCTTCTAGCATCTAATAGTTGGACTCCAAAATAAAAACTACTAGCATAGAATAAAAACAAGAAGCAAAATGATAGTCCAAAAGCTACGCCACCTGCCAAACCCTGCTTTATTGATGCCTTTAAAGGGTCTTTACATTTCTTCTGATAAATCTCCATCACCTTTTCTTCTGCACAGAAAGAAGCAACTGTTCTAATACTTCCTATCGCATCATTTGCAACTTGACTTGCTTCCTCATACATTTTTTGCAATCATCGGTCAATAAGGTTAAGCTTTATTGAAACAGGTAGATAAAGCATATTATGTTAATATGCATCATTTTTAGTGATTTATGGAGCAGACCTTAGCATCAGCACTGTAAACTTGGATATATTTCATCTAAATATATCAGTTGATCCCTACCAGGGGCAGCAACACGGAAACAATGAGAGCCATTTCCCAGTTTGTTTCAAAAGCAATAACCAAACCAGCAATTATAGTTGCAATATTCTGAACTAGCAAACCAAGTGCCGCTCCAGCAATGAGAATATTAATAATAATCAGACGCAATACATTTTTTGTCACAAGTATGATAATATCACAA
>NW_022196852.1:105000-251753 GCF_008641045.1 Pistacia vera
CAAAACAATTCTATCATAAATTGATCAAGTTCTTAATAGCATTAAGCACATAATATAGACTCATCATTAGAAAAATAATTCACTGATCAAAGAGTAAAAGATTGATCACAGATCGATAAATAGACTAACCCTAGTCTTAGCCTGAGAAAATTAATTCATAATAAAAGAAACAATAGTAGAATCCAAGAAATAAATCATATTGAAAAAGTAAAAACAAACTCTGTGATGAATTTTGTTCTTGATTCTCCTTTCTCTTTTGTTACCCAATAATCTCTCTCCAAGAATGGGTAAAATTCGGCCTCCTTAAGGAGTAATCTTAATCACCCTTAAATACCTAAAAGAGTCCTAAGTGAAAAAGGAAAGAAAAACTAAAAAAAACCCTAAAAGTGTTTGACACGGCCTTAGCTGTGTCCAAATGTACGTCACCACAGCCTAGGCCATGGTGTTTCCTGTCCTCGTTATTTTATCTTCATTCAACCATCATGGTTGTGTTGAACCACCAAGGCAAGGCCATGGCCTTCAAGCTTGTCAGCTAATCTCAATTTCTTCAAGCTTTAAATTCCAATTTCATTCCAATGCTCCAATCTACTCAATTAACACCTAAAAATTACAAAAATTCTCCAAATCAGTAGCTAACCATTCATATTTCAAACTTAACAAAAACTAACATCAAAACACAAAAAACAAATGAGAAATTAACTAGAAGGCTACAACAACAAACCTAAAAACACTAAGTTTATGCAACTTATCAACAGTCGTTGGTGTCAAGGGACAAATGCATAGCTTGGGCAAGCAAAGGCCGAGACCCCACACCTATGCATGACATTCCGCATCCGAGAGAATGGGCAACAACTTCGTATGCCTCAACAACCCTGTAACAAGTCAAGACATGCGAGGAACACGTAGCATGCCTGGCATCCACCCCATACCCATGGAGGGCATCAGGTGGAAAAAGGCAATGATACAATCAAATTCCTTTTCGTAGGTAAGCAACATAGGATACCGAGACCACCCACGAGGCAATAGTTACGCTTAGGGAAACACTGAAGATGATGGGCAGTCGACAATTCGATGCACGAGCACGGAGCCTACCAACCCACGCCATCAAAACACCACTCACACGCCTGTTGTGTTCACTTGCAAGCAGTATGCCAAACGAACCACACCCTGATGGTAATAACCATCAAGCATGCAAAAGCATCGAGCAAGGCCACCTCAACACTGCAAGACGCAAAAAGAACATTATAATCGAGGGACAAAGACTGAATTGAGGGATAGGCATAGCCTGCCTAAGCGTTGCAGGCATCTTACCATGCCCAGGATCACCGTACGCATCCCTTGCACTATGATACACAGGGCAATAAACCTGCAGGGTGAGGCGCACATGAGAAACTTAGGATCACCCTTGCATGGGGGATTTATCCACAAGCCTTAAACAGGCAATGGGCAACCGGGGAATCACACTATGAATAAGCATAATGATCAGCCCCCAAACCAACCAAATTACTTGTGACGACATTGGGGTATCAAACCATGCCCGGGGATGCCTTAGCTTAGCCATGCATCGGCACTATATAGGCAGCAAATGCCACGTGCTCATCATGGGTGTTTGCATCGGCAACCTATGCATGGGGCTCAGTCACAACGTTGCTAGTGCTAAGTGGGGCATGAACCATGCCCGAGGTACCGCAGTGCAGCCATGCATCGACACTATATAGGCAGAAAATGCTGCATGCTTATCATGGTTGTTGGCTTTGGTAACCCATGCATGGGGCTCAGTCCCTACATTTGCGCATTATGCTTTGCTCCCGAAGGCCACAAGGTGATGCGTTGTAAACTAAACCCTAAACCCTAAACCCTAAACTTATTCACACACCTCTCAAAGCTCTTTTGTGTCATACATTAGGTCCATAATTCTCCTAAAGGGTATGATAAAGTGTTTAGGGTATAGGGATTGGACAATTTTTTTGTTTGCAAGGAAAATAAGGCAATGATAATCTCATAAGGCTCAAATGGGTGACTACAGAAAGATTCATTCATGGGTCAGCTGGAAAGGCTCAAACGTTCCGAAAAAAGCCTAAATCATTTCCTCAACAATGTCTAATCCTAGAATTTCACTTCAAGCACTTCGCTACTAGGTTCTAGAGTCCACCAACATTATCAAACTTTACCTAACCACATAAAATGAATCTAAGCATGCCGAAATAAATGAAAATGGTGGTTGAACCACTCAACAAACCTCAATCAAAATTCAGTCAATAAACATAAACTTGAAGCACTGCTTAACATTTTCCAAAAATAATATCCCAACAATTCTTGTTTCATCATAGACTTATGCAATTCATCTAGGCAACAACAACACAACACACACAAAAAACACTAAACAAATAACAATCAAAGAACTTAAAACAAAAAGAAACATACAAACAAACTAAACATACAAATTCTCAAAATTTTCCTACCCCCAAACTTAAAATGACATTGTCCTGAATGTCACATCATGCACATCCAAGGAATAGAAAAAAAAAAAGTAAAGGTTACAAGATACTCCCCTGATTAATCCATAAAGGTCGATTTTTGTGCAAAATCCTGGCATCCATTCCTTGGCTTCCTCATCATCATCATCTGTCAAACAATTGAAAATCTATGGTGCCAAATGTGTTAGATACCCTTACCGATTAATATGAAAGAATTACATCCTAATCTCAACCTTAGTGAACTAAACCTAAAATCTAAACAAAAACAAATACAGAGCCAAAAACCAGGAAATCAACATCAATTCCTACTTACAAAACATAAAGAAATAAAAGAAAAAACTAAAAAGAAAAGTGCTTCAGGCTTCAATCTTCTTCTACTTCTTCCTCTTCACAGAACTCCCAAATTTGCTAAAAGCACTTTAACACAACAAACCCAACTTCCTCAACACCAAATTAAATCAAAATCAACAATTTCTACACTCCATAATCAACTCAATCCTCAACTTCTCAACCAACATCCACAATCAACAAATTCAAGCAATTTTTCAACAAAAACAAATCCACAATTGAAAGTGAACAAATAAATTGCACAAAAACTCTTAACCTTACCAAGCCAAAGCTTTCCAACCTTCAATTGCTCCAATTTCATTAAGAAAGCTCCAAAACCTAAGGGTTGCTAAAAATTTCTTCAAAATGGTTTAAACCAGGGCAATTGAAAGGTGCATGATTGTTTAAAGAGGTAAGGGAGTGGAATGGTGGGAAGAAAATTCAATAAAAACTCTTTGGATTGAAGGTGGAAGTGTTTGGCTCTTGGATGTGTTTTGAAGTTTTTCGTGAAAAATGAAAATGATTGGAGTATATATGGGAAACAAACTTTGCCGCGGCGAAGTTCTTCATTCAATTGCAAACCCATTCGATGCCGTGGCGAAGAAAATTTTCTCGCCGCAGCGAAAAATTCCTTAGCACAACTCCACGATACCGTTTATGTCGTGGCGAAGCAAATTGTTTCGCCGCTGCAAAAAATTCCAGAGAGCACACCGCCTCGGTGAAGAACAAACTTTGCCGTGGCAAAGTTTGGAAATTTTCGAATTCCTTTTCTTGCAAAATATACATCGCTGCGGCGAAGAAAAAACTTTGCCCTGGCGAAAACTGGAAATTTCCTGTTTCTCGCCTTAATTCAATAATTTACTTAAAACACCAAAAAGCACAAAATCAAAATCATTCAAAAAAATCAGAAAACTAAACAAATTCAAAACAACAAACAAATGAAAACACTTGGGTTGCCTCCCAAGAAGCACTTGTTTATAGTCGGAAGCTCGACTTTCCCATGGTCCTTCGTCAATCCGGATCCTTGTGGGGTGTTTCACTTCCCATTGCCACCTCTTGGTCTTTCCTTTGGAATTTCAGACATTCTCATAAGCATCTTTTCAGAACTTCAAATTCATATATGCGTACTTGAGATGAGATGGTGATTGGTTGAGTCCAATGTTTGGAGTCTCTTCCAACACCAATTTTGACTTGTGTGCATTTACACCAAATTCCTCAAATTGTTCCTTGTGAGGTGAGTTGCTTGGTTGAAATTCCCCTAAGTATCTTGCACACCATTTTGCTTTGAGAGTTTTCTCTTCATTAGTCTTATCTTCATGTTCTTAAACTTTTCTTCATTGTGAGGTTGCTCCAACACTATACCTCTCCTCAATGTTATGACATTTGATTGTTCTTTAGGATTTGTGACTGTTGTGCTTGGCAAAGAACCTTGAGATCTCTTTGTTAATTGTTCAACCAATTGCCCTACTTGAACCTCCAAATTTCGAATGGACACTCCTTGATTTCTGAAGTTTGAGCATGTCTCATTCATAAAACTTGTGGTTTCTTGCATGAATTTCTCGAACATTCCCTCCAATCTCAACATTCTTTGCTCACATGGTTGATGATTCACCATTGGTTGATGGTTTGGCATTGTCCTTTGATTTGATTGACTGCTTTGATTGTTCTAGGACAAATTTGGGTGATTCCCCCAACCAAAATTATAGGTATTGGCGAAGGAGTCATTTTGCAGCCTTTGTGAACTAACAAGGTAATTCACTTGCTCGGTTGTTGAGAAAACTAACTGGTTTCCATCTTGGCATTCCACACTCGCATGGTTTCCTGCACAAAATTCACAAGTTATAAAAGGTAAGTGAATAGAATTTACATTCATACCTCCCAATTGGCTTTGAAGTGATACAATTTGTGCAGATAATGTGTCGAACGCATCAACTTCATGTAGACCCATTGTTCTCTTTGGCATTGCTCTCTCATTAGGTCTTTGGTAGTTATTGTTGGCCATCACCTCAAGCAATTCATAAGCATCTTCTGGGGTCTTGTTGTTTAAGGCTCCGCCTGCTGCCACATCTACCATCGTTTGAATATTTGGTAGCAACTCATTGTCAAATGTTTGGACTTGTCTCCAAAACGGTAGACCATGATGTGGACATTTCCTTAACAACTCCATGTACCTCTCCAAAGCTTCATATAGTGATTCATTATTGCCTTGCACGAAAGAGGTAATGTCATTGCTCATACTTAAGATTATACAATATTTACGATTAACTAAAAAAAAAAAAAAAATGAAATAAAAGCTTTAATTTAGCACTACACTAGATACTATCAATATTAATAATTAATTATCCCCGGCAACAGCGCCAAACACTTGATGCGTTGTAACTACAACATGCATAAATAGCAAGTGCACTAGTCGCACAAAGTAATAAAGTGATGAGTGAGTATCGTTCCCACGAGGATAGTGTTAAGAAGTACCGATTTCTCTAGTTTAAGTCCTAACTAAAGCAGCAATAAATTGGATTGATGGAAAATTAACAACTAAATACAAATTAACAAAATATAAATGAATGATAATGAAATTAAAGCAAAACCCAAAAACTTAACTAATTAAACAATGCTAAAAAAATGCTAGGGTGTTGATTTCACCTAGATACGCTAACCCAAATCATAGAATCTATTACCCAAGTTCTAATTCCTTGATTGAAAATCGAATTCCCTAAGTTGTAAAACATACATTCTCATGCTACATTTCCCTACTTATCCCTATTAAGCTTCCGCACCCAACAAAATGAAGATTAATAGTTCAAAGGATTTTAAGCTTTGTGGAATTCTATCTAGATTTCATAGATCGCTAAACCTATCTCTAGCGTTTGCTAATCTATGGTATTTATCCCAAGAGGCACAATCACAAATCACTTCTCAGTCTCATTGTGAACAACACACATTTGAATGGTGATCAAGCATCCAAAAGACATTAAGCAAAGAGATAAACACTCAATCATGAAATTAAAACTCAAAGTAATTCAATCCATATAAATTTGAATCATTGTATCAAGATTACATCAAACCCTAGCTAAACAACTCAGTTCATACTCAAAAACGAAATAAAACAACAAAAACAAACTGAATCAAGATTCATCATTGAAAAACAAGCAAAAGATTGAGAAATCTTCTCTAATTTGAAGCCCAAATCTTCAATAATCTTCTCCTTCCAAGAGTTGCCTTCCAAATGATGAACCAAGACTCCTTTCTCTTCCTTTTCGCTCTAATTTCCTTGCCATAGCAAAGATTTTCGGGCCAAATTTGAGCATGATAGATTCTGAATCTGGAAAAGTGTTAAACATATGAATTGTAGTCCTTTCAGTTATCTTTCTGGTAGTTCAAGAATAAACACAATCAGAGGTATACAACTCAAGTTATGGCAGAAATACTGAAGCACGTCCAAAGACGTTTTTCTTCAGTTCCCAGCTTACTTTTCACGATGTCAAGCCAAGTTTTCACCCTTGTCCAGTCAGAATTAGGAAAAACCAAAAACATGAAAGTTGTAGCTCGTCTTCTTATCTTTCCAAAGCTTCTAAATTCAGGGCATTCTGAGTTTCCAAGCTCAAGTTACACAATTTACGCTCAAAACTGTCATTTATGCTAAAAATCATCGTTTAGGTAGCAATTATGGCCCAAATTGTATGAAAGTGTCCTAAATCCTATCAAAATTCAATGCAAAATCATAGTGTAAAATATAATTATCACAAGGCAGAGGCTTCATCGCACCACACCCAGATTTTCCACGGCTTGCCCACGCATTGCTGCATGGGGCTGCTTTGGAGCTTCAAAACATGGGGCTCAGCCACCTTTCCCACAGCCTAACTCGTTTCCCACGTTTCTTAGCCTCATGGGGCTCAGTCACAACGTTGCTAGCTCTAGTTGGGGCATCGAACCATTCCCTGTTAGGAAACGGTCCATATATGCAGCAGAAAACAAAATCATAATAACAAGGATCGTTCCCATTGAGCCAAGATCAAAGGTACAATTTTACAGTTTATGTTAAAATAGAAATCTGCAGAAATTAATCATGAGTTTAGAAAAACATACGCACATTTGGAGGCTCCTCCAAATTTGTCAATGAACGTTTTTGCTATCGACCCAAGTGTAGGATCGAACCCACGTAGTCCACATGAAGACAATCACAAAGAACTAAGGAGGGATTTGCTAGATCCTCCTTAGCTTTAAGATTGAAGAAGAAAAATCAAATGAATTGATTTTGGGCAAAATGGAATACTGCCATGCGAGAGGAAATAGGGCTGCTGTGTTTCACTTTTTCACAATGAAAAATACACTAATGAAAATCACACCCATTTTACAAATAACCATTTTCTTTTATAATAAATTAAGTTGCCCTATTCCTATATGGAATAGGCTTCAGCTCCAACCCAAACACCCCATGTTACCAAACACTCCCAATTAGATATTTATTTTTATTTCATCATTATCTCAATTAAAATCAATTAATATATATATTTAATCTATATATATTAACATTTAACAATAATGATGATTTAATTAAATATATGCGAACACATATTTAAATGTAATTTCACTTATTTAATTTTTCTAATAAATTAAATAAAGGCTACAACCTCAGCAAATTCAATTGCACTGTAAAATTATCAAAATACCTTTTTACCTAAAAAGACGAAAACGTCATTCTTTCTTCCTAAGTCTTGAATTATCTTCTATGTGTGTGACCCATAGGCTCCTCATCATACCAGCAGTGTATAGTATCGCGATTAACACCAATTAATCATCTCACTAATACACAGACTAAGATTGGCCCCTAGCAAGGCATCATGGCCACCCAATAGATTCAGATTTAGCAAAGTAGCTACCTGTCAATGATATGGTTACCGTACAATTCAATCCTTTCATCGTTTGTTATCTTGACGAGACTAAGGCATAGAAATAGTGGTAACCTTTGGTTACTCTCGATATTATGTATTCAGTTTCTGGACCAATGACATGTATTATAATCCGGATAGAGCAACAACTCAATCCCACTGTGGCCATAGTTTTAGTGTTATTGCCATATATTGAATTGCGCCATGAGATAACTTCTCTCGTACCCGGGAGTGATGAATCCTAGCCAATCACCACCGTATTGACAGCTCTGAATAGAACTGCGTTAGGCTAGTGTCAAACTGCATCAATCGGTGCACAAGGCGCTCTGGTGATCCCATGTCTAAGGATCACATGCACCACCATTTGTTAGATGATTTGTTCCATAGACATTGGGGTTACCATCCATATGGAATCCTCTGGTGGATTAGTCCAGTGAACTTGTTGTGGTGTATTTGCCTACAGCAAGCACCCATGTGTTGCACCAGGTTATCACCAAACAACCTTGACAAGTGAAATCAGTCACTGCCTTTCGACAGGGTCATTCAACACTATGATAACCTTACCGTATTATCTATGCCCTTACTTCAGAATAATACTGAGGCTATGGATGTTTCTAGAATGGCCACCATATGTGCTTATAGGGTTCTCACTATCAAGATTTGAAACACTTGATACCCTCGTTACGGTTCTACCATTCTAAGGACATATATCAATACATATTGCAATAATAATGATTTACGCAATATAGAATAAAATGCCTTTTATTGATTAATGAATATTATCACAAAGAGTCAAGTCTACAATAATTGATTGGCTCTAGGGCATCTACTCTAACATTCCCGAGGTACCGTAGCGCAGCCATGCATCGGCACTATATAGGCAGAAAATGCCACATGCTTATCATGGGCGTTGGCTTTGGAAGCCTATCAATGGGGCTTAGTCCCCACATTCGCGCATTGTGTGCTGCTCTTGAAGGCCACAAGGCAGAGGCTTCATCACACTATACCCAAATTTTCCGCAGTTTGCCCACACATTGCTGCATAGGATTGCTTTGGAGCTTCAAAACATGGGGCTCAACCCCTTTTCCTGCAGCGTAACTCATTTCCCAGCCTTATTTCCCACAATTTCCTGCAAGCAAGAAATTTTTTAGCCGGTGGTCGAAGTTGGCCCAACTGCCACCGGCGGACTGGCTGGTGATGGCGGCTGGACATCGGCCATGGCTCACACGAGGGTTAAGTAACAATCAAGTCTATGCCTAGGTGGGGGAAGTCGAGCACGGCACAGCACGCAAGGGACAGCAGCAAGGGCAACCTGATTGAGAGAACCACCTCCCCCTTAAAGAGCCATATTTGCACTTGGCAGAGTGCTAGGAGGGGACATGTTCCATGTCTGAGCTATCACCCTCCTCCTAAGAAGGGGTAAAACTTTGAATTTTGAGCTGATTTTTGCATGGAGGTAAACAAAAATGCAAGGAAGCTAACAAAAAAAAGAAAAACGCAATTTGCATAACTACATGATTTTTTATGATTTTTCGAAGATTAAAACTTTGAAAAATCATATACTATGAAATTTTGGTCGGGGTTTGTTTTGTTGTGCTCCTAAAATCCCCATTTGAATTGTGGTATATACATTAATTGGAAGATTTTGAACTTTGTTCGAGAGTTTTTTCAAAAAAAGGATTTCGGTGCACAGCGAGGCCACGCGTGCACATGCAGCCATGCCAGCGTGTGCATACAATAAGGATGGGCACGGGCCGGGGACCACTGTCTTCGGCCCCGCCCCGAAAGCCCAAAGGGATTCCCCGATCTCGACTCAAAGCCCGTTCGGGGAATCCCCAAAAAAAGCCCATTCCCCAACCGAGGAATTCGGGGATTCCCCGAATTCCCTGTTTGGGTTTTTTTTTTTTTTTTAATTTATACTTTTATTATTATTTTCTCCCAATTATATGTACCAACCAAAAAAGAAATTAAATATAGATAACATATTAACGTAAAGACCATATCATCAAAAAAAAAAAAAAAAAAATTAAATCTATAATGTACCTATTAAATATAAAAACCATCATACTAATACATTATACATATATATAAATATATTATATATTATATATTAATAGTATAATATTATGTACTATTGTATTAAGTAATAAGTATACATATATAATGTCTCTTTAATAGATGATATAATGTATTATATATGATACATTATACATATATATTATAACAAATTTTAAATGAATAACTACCATATATATTATAATAAATTCTAAATAAATAGCTATCACAATTCACAATATAACAAAGGCAATTAGGAATAGAATTGAAATAATGATTCAATGAGCGACAAACAAAAAATTATAGTGATTTATTGATTCATTATAATCAATCAAAACAACAAATAATATATTACATATATATTATATATTAACGTAAGATTATAGATAATAGTATAGCATATTATGTATAAATTATAATGTACAACATATATATGTTATATACATTATACTTATATAGTATATATCATATATAATATACAATGTATAATGTATAATATATAATGTCAAATGTATACTGTATATAATGTATAATGTTAAATGTATACCATATATATTGTCGAATGTATAACTTTTGTTTCATAGCATTATCATATTATGTATAATATATATATATATATTACAAATATTTATAATGATTTATTATATTTAATCTAGTTTTATTTATTACCTATTTGTATATAATTTCATAAAATACTTACACAATTATAATTTGTTATTGTATAATGTATAATTGATTTTCAAATATTAAAATTATTATAGCTATATATGATTGATTTTCAATTATTAAAATTAATATTGAATTATTGATATATATATATATATAAAATAAACGGGGCGGGGACGGGGTAGGGCAAAACCAATCCCGACCCCGACCAGTCCTCGAATTCTGGGGGGCAATATTGGGCCCGATCCTAGCCCGAATCTCGAAAATTTTGGGGAAAATCTGCCCCATTCAGGACGGGTCGGGGCGGATCCCTGCAAGGTCGGGCTATGTGCCCATCCCTAGAGGCTAGCATGCAGCCATGCCAGCGTGTGCACAAGCAGTAACGCCCGTGAGCCTTAGTGCCCAGCAAAATATTTTAATTAACCTCTTTTTTAAAAAAATGCTTGATTTTAGCCCCCAACCTTGGTGCTCAGATAATTTTTTTTTAATTAGTCTCCTTTCCAAAAAAATGCTTGATTTGAACGCAGCCTTGGTGCCCATCAAAATCAGCCACACCCCGAGCCTTGGTGCCCAGCAAAATATTTTAATTAACCTCCTTTCTGAAAAAATGCTTGATTTGAACCCCCAACCTTGGTGCCTAGCAAAATATTTTAATTAACCTCCCTTTCAAAAAAATGCTTGATTTCAACCCCCAGCCTTGGTGCCTAGCAAAATATTTTAATTAACCTCCTTTTCGAAAAAATGCTTGATTTCAACCCCCAGCCTTGGTGCCTAGCAAAATATTTTAATTAACCTCCTTTTCGAAAAAATGCTTGATTTCAACCCCAGCCTTGGTGCCCAGCAAAATATTTTTTAATTAGCCTCATTTCTGAAAAAATGCTTGATTTGAACCCAGCCTTGGTGCCTATCAAAATCAGCCACGCCCGCGCACGCAAGCAGGCCACGCCTCAACGTGCAAGTAGCAATGCCCGCTCGCATGCAGCAATGCCCGCGCGCATGCAACAACGCCCCAACGCGCAAGCAGAAATGCCCACGCGCACAGGCAACAACAGCTGCGCATATGCAGCCACGCCTATGCATGCGGTAGGCAGTTTTCCTGCAAGTTGCCTGCCCATGCCATGGGTAGCTTTCCCGTAAGCAGCCAAGCAACGGAGAGGATCTTGGCGAAATCAGCCAAGGTCCCTCTCGCAGGCAACAAGGGTTGCATGCCCATGCTGTGGGTAGTTTTCCCATAAGCAGCCAAGCAATGAAGCAACGGAGGGGATGCCTGCCTATGCCTTTGTGAAATCAGCCAAGGTCCCTTCTGTAGGCAACAAGGGCTGCCTGCCCATGCTGTGGGTAGTTTTCTCGCAAGCAAGTAACCGATGGGATGTTTGCCCATGCCTTGGTGAAATCAGCCGAGCTCCCTCCCACAAGCAACAAGGGCTGCCTGCCCATGCCGTGGGTAGTTTTCCAGCAAGCAAGCAAGCAACCGAGGGGATGCTTACCCATGCCTTGGTGAAATCAGCCAAGCTCCCTCCCGCAAGCAACAAGAGCTGCCTGCCTATACCATGGGTAGTTTTCCAGCAAGCAAGCAATCAACTGAGGGGATGCTTGCCCATGCCTTGGCAAAATCAAAGCTCCCTCCCTCCCGCAAGCAACAAGGGTTGTGCACGAGGCCGTGGGCAGTTTTTCAGCAAGCAGCCAAGCTCCTGTGTGCAACAAGCTGCTTGCCTATGTCGTGGGTAGTTTTCCTGCAAGCAGCCAAGCAACCAAAGGGATCTTGGCGAAATCAGCCAAGCTCCCTCTCGCAGGCAATAAGGGATTCCTGCTAATGCCGCGGGTAGTTTTCTCGCAAGCAGCCATGCAATTGAGGGGCTACCTGCCAATGTCATGGGTAGTTTTCCCGTAAGCAGCCACACAACCGAGGGGCTGCTTGCCCATGCCTTGGCACATGGGTAGCAAAATCAGCCAAGCACCCCCATAATGGGCAAGCTGCCTACCCATGTCGTGGGTAGTTTTCTTGCAAGCAGCCAAGCAACCAAGTAACCGAGGGGATGTCTGGCCATGCCTTGGCAAAATCAGCTAAGCAATTGAGCAATCGAGGGGATGGTTACGCATGCCTGGGCGAAATCAGCCAAGCTCCCTCTCGCAGGCAACAAGTGATGCCTGCCCATGCCACGGGTAGTTTTCCTGTAGGCAGCCATGCAACCGAGGGGCTGCCTGCCCATGCCGTGGGCAGTTTTCCCCAAGTAGCCATGCAACTAAGGGGCTGCCTGCCCATGCCTTGCAGCAAAATTAGCCAAGCACCCCCATGATGGGCAAAATCAGCCAAAGACCCTTGTCCTCACTTGGACTTAGAATTTTCACGATTCCATGCTTTTTATAATCGAGGACCTTTAGGACAATACTGGAGAAAATTTATAAGTGTCGAGTAAGGTAAGGGTGGGACAAGATCGAGAGGGATCGATTGAGATTGAGGGGGAGAAGGAGGGAAGAATCGGAGCGACATAGGGCTGAGCATGGCAGCAAGGCCACTCTTCCACTTATAATACCCCGTCACGTATTTAAGTCGCTCTAGCATAGATTTTGACTTAGAGGCATTCAGTCATAATCTAGCGCATGGTAGCTTCACATAATTGGCTTTTCAACCAAGAGCAATGACCAATTGTGTGAATCAACGGTTTCTCTTGTAGTAGGTTGAATTACCATTACAACGCTGCCATCAGTAGAGTAAAACTAACCTATCTCACGACGGTCTAACCCAGCTCACATTCCCTATTGGTGGGTGAACAATCTAACACTTGGTGAATTCTGCTTCACAATGATAGGAAGAGTCGACATCGAAGGATTAAAAAGCAACGTCGCTATGAATGCTTGGCTGCCACAAGCCAGTTATCCTTGTGGAAACTTTTCTAACACCTCCAGCTTCAAATTCTGAAGGTCTAAAGGATCGATAGGCCATGCTTTCACGGTTTGTATTCGTATTGAAAATCAGAATCAAACGAGCTCTTACCCTTTTGTTCCACACGAGATTTTTGTTCTCGTTGAGCTTATCTTAGCACACCTGCATTATCTTTTAATAAATATGCCACCTCAACCAAACTCCCCACCTGACAATGTCTTTCGCCCAGATTGGCCCATCGAGACCGGCCTTGGGTCTAAAAAGAGGGGTAGTGCCCCGCCTCCGATTCACGGAATAAGTAAAATAACATTAAAAGTAGTGGTATTTCACTTTCGCCTTTCAGATCCCACTTATACTGCACTCTTAAGTCATTTCACAAAGTCGGACTAGAGTCAAGTGAAAGAACAGCATGCATGCATGAAGAGTGGTGGAGATGGAGAATGAAAGCATGGATTCTAAAAACCGGTTTTCAAACAAAGCTTGGAAAAGAGATAATACCAACTCATTTGCTTTGGATTGATGAAAATCAGCCTCAAAGTAATGAGACCTCCACACTTTAACACCACCTTGAGAGGTTTATAGAGTGGTCGTGGCTTTTAGAGAGAGTTTTGGTTTTGCTTTGAGTGAACAATGTGTGTTATGAACAAAAATGCAACCTTTTGCATTTANGGGTATGTTTGTTAAGTTTCAAACTTGCTAGATATGCCTGATTTCAAACTTCTTGCAAAACTGGCTCGAGATCTATTGACCAATAAAACTAGTTAACTGAATTATTGGTTTGGTTCAGAACTGGTTTGACCCCTGAACCAGTTCAGTTCCTGTTTGGATTTTTTATTCGGTTTAAAAATCAACTGGTATTTATATATAAACTTTAAAATTCATTAAATATATCAAATTATATTCTTAGTTTTTACCAAAAAAAAATCCCACAAATACATTCGATAAATTATATAATGAAATATATATATATATATATATATATAATTGTCCAAAGAAAAAAATAAAGAAAGTTTGTATATCTTTTCATATATTTTATAAAATAAATATCATTTCTAAAATTTGTTTGTCAAATTAAATTACTGTCAATTGTTTTGTGTTTCAATACTTACAACCCATTGTCACGATCCCTCACTTAAATTGCGGATGCTTAAATGGAGAATCAAACTTGAGACCGTATATCTATCCATACTATCCCCAATTCATTCTAACAATCTAAACTACCCATAGATGGATGATATCAAAATATTAAAGTTAGTAATAAAAGATAAATATCAAAAATATGTATTTTGATGCATTATTTTAAGGGGTTGAAACATAAAAATGAAATTACAATAAAAATTATAATATTTTACTATAAAAGCTAGATAAATCTTTGAATATTTTATTAGTAGAAATTTAGTTGTAGTTTAATTTGATAGTGGTGTTATTTGTGTTGGCTTCATAACTTGTTCTTTTAAAATTTTCTTGATTTTGTTTTACACTCGTTAAATTATTATAAATTTATTCTATATTATCAAATACAATCATAAATATATTAATTATAAAGAGTATTATAAATAAATACTCATATTTTTGTATAACTTATACCCAATACATTATTTATTATATATAAATTTATTTATAATTGTATTATTAAGTTTAATTAACGTCTTGACCCCCGTGGCGCGGCTCAACGAAGCAGTCACGCCGTCCTACCTATTTAAAGTTTGATGATATGTCAAGGGCATTGTGCCTCGATGCCTCTAATAATCATTGGCTTTACCCGATAGAACTCGCCCGCGGGCTCCAGCTATCCTGAGAGAAACTTCGGAGGGAACCAGCTACTAGACGGTTCGATTAGTCTTTCGCCCCTATACCCAAGTCAGACAAACAATTTGCACGTCAGTATCGCTGCGGGCCTCCACCAGAGTTTCCTCTGGCTTCGCCCCGCTCAAGCATAGTTCACCATCTTTCAGGTTCCGAAAAGCATGCTCACATTCGAACCCTTCACAGAAGATCAAGGTCGGTCGGCGGTGCAACCCGTGAGGGATCCCGCCAATCAGCTTCCTTGCGCCTGAGTTTTTGGCTGCGCCTCTGCTCCAAGTGCCAAATAAAGTTGTCTAGCTCATTTGCTTCCCTTTTCCCAATGAACTCTTTAGTTTTCGGGGTTTCACTTTGTGGAGCTGCAAGTGTAGACGTCGTAAATGGCTAAACTGCCATTACTTTCTTGCAAACAACCCAGATCGCCCTAATATCTTCCAAGCCCAACTTCATCTCCTCAACTTAGGTTTGATACCTGGCAAATGCTTCCATCACCTTTACTTAGAAAGCCTTGTTCTCATGAAGTTGTGCTTAAGCGGCAAAATCTATAGCATTTAACGGGGATTAACGAAACTCCTCCAATTGACATTCCTTCTCACTATTGAGTTCCTCCACATATTGCTCCAACTAGTATAGCCTTTAATAGGTTTTTGCCATGGTTAATTCCACCTTGGTCTCCATAGCCATTATCACGTCACAAGATTTTGGTGGCCATAGGACTTCTTCCTTGGCTTAGAGACATATTTTATGCCCTAGTTTCATCACCACGTTGTTTTCACCCAACATTCTTTCTCCTTCTAGAGATCTGCACAAGAACCTTTGTAGTGATACCAACTCTCATGGCTTTAGCAAAATTGTGTGGCCTTAAAGTACAACTCAAAAAGGTTGGCTCTAAGTAAGCTTGAAAATTACAGAAACACTCAAGAAAAGTAAGAACTTAGAAAGATATAGAAGAGGGAAAAAAAACTCATTCTAGTATATTGCTTTCAAAGAATAATGCTTTCAAAGAATAATTAAATAGCAGAGCTAGCTATTTATACATGTATACATATAGATTTTGAAAAGTGTCTTACAAATAAACAGCCAGAATTTACCCATTAGCATGTTCCTAAGGTCATTGCCTTTTAGTTCGACCTTAATGGTTTGAGAATTTAACATTTGAATAATGATAAATTAATGATTTGACCCCCACAAAATATAGATTTTTATTATATTTTCTATATCATAAATCTAAATCATTATGAAACAAGTTTGATTCATAGCATATATGTATTAAATTCTTTGGGTTTATTATTGTCCTTTTTTTTAATTGTTTCTAACTTTCAATTTAATTTGCAATTTTCCAGAATTTATAAGTTTGTTAGTCTTGTTCTTTAAAAAAAATAAAAATAATAGATGTCATATGAATTCATAATTAAAGCTTAACAATGTGCCCAACATATTATATGTTTGATTGATATACAGTAAAACCTCTCTATAGTTATAATGGTGGGACTAACTGATTTTATTACTATGAAGAGATTATAACTTAATAGAGATGTTAAAAAAATTTCTTATTTCATAATTCAGGTTTTAGTAGTAAATATTAGGATTTCAATTCATGTTTTAATAATATTAAGATTTTAATTCAGCGATTCAATTGCCTACTTTTGAACGGATAAAAGATCATGTTTTGAAATCAACAAAGATAATTGTTTTTGATGGAATTGTAAATACAGTTATTGCATGACAACTGATGTGAAGCCACAGACAATTACCAATTGTTTTAAGCATTACAAAATTAGGACCCCCGACGTCGATGAATTGCAAGTTACAAATGAAGTGGATGAGGAAAATCAAAGAGTCATTGTAGAATTGAGTGATCAGATTCGAAAACTTCACTACACTAATCGAATGAATATTAATGTATTCTTTAATCATCCAAATGAGTAACAAGTCATGTATGCTTTAACAAAAGAAGAAATCATTTATACAATTGTACAAGAAGAGAAAAGAAATAATTATAAGGATGATAGTATAGAAATACAAAAAGTTTCATGTCAAGAAGCTCTAAACATGCTTGATAAGCTAGAAATGTTTTGGCTTTGATAAGATAATATTCATGCTAAAGAATAATGTACCCGCAAGTTAAAAAATGTAATAACAACTCTAAAGCATAAATTATTGTCCCAAACAACTTTAGATAAATATTTTATTTCATCTTAAACCTTTAATGTAACATACCATATATTTTCTTTCCAATATACAGATAATTATTACTATGTGGAAGCAACTTTCCTTAAGACGGGAGTTAGAAAAATTATAATTTATTATAATGTGGAGTTTATTTTTATTTATAACTATCTCAAATTGGGAATAAATTTTTTTATGACTATATAGAATTTATTCCTATATAAAGTATCACTATAGAGAGGTTTTACTGTATATGTTAAATGAAGAAAAAGAGTATATATAAAATATGGATTGAGAAAATATAACATGAATAGTGAAAATATAAATGTAGGAGTTTATTTAGACATTTAGACATATTTTAAAATATTTAAAGGGGTGAACTTAGAAATGAGGAATATAAAGATAAAAAGTAATGTTACACTTACAAAAATCTTCATACAATACGATATGACAAAAAATGAACGGAAAAGTGAATATAATGAGTATAACTTTTTGTTTCCCTCTCTTATTTATTTTTTGCCATCTCATTTTGTATGGAAATCTTTGTAAGTATAATATTATTAAAAGATAAATAAGGAGGGCAATAACATCACTCATTTTATAAAGAGTAATATTTGTACAAACTTTTTTCATACACTCGAATAATACTATATACTTACAAACTTTCTTATATAAACTGAAGTGACAAAAGATGATTGGATGAAAGTTTATATTTAATTTGAAATCATCTAATTATCTTTTGTCACCTTATTTTGTATAAAAATATGTAAACGTAATATTATTTATTTTTTTAAATATCTCTCTGTACCCCTACTTAATAACTAAAATACCCTGAAAGTACTTGAAAGTCCTTTTTTTACACTCCATTAATCCCAAATATTAGTTTTCTGACCCTAAATTTCGCTCCTTTGCTTCTTTAGTGGTCCATTCTTGGTTATGTCTAAACTCTTTCTTTAATTAATTAAAAATACCTATCCAACTTCCTATTTATTTTTAATCTGATTTATTAAAACTTTCCCATTAAGATTTGATTTTTTAAACAATTCAAGCTATAAAACAATGCCATCACATCACTTAATTTGATTTGTTCCAACATCACCTTCTAAAAATTATAAATTAATCTTTGTAGGATATTGCATGTAACAACATTATTCATACTTTAGGTTAAGAGATAATGTAGGTCCGAAACCATCATGAACCCAATTTCAATTAAGCCTTCCTAATTCAATATTCAATATCCCAAACTTTGTGAGCTCCATAACCATATTGTTTGCAGTTAATACAGGCTACTGGTTTCCTGTGGATCTTTGAGGAGAATAAATTTAATGACTCTCAACTATAGTATGTAAACATAAGTATCAATGTTAAACCCCATCAACGATAATGCATCCCCATAACTTAAGAGTTTGATGATCCAATACTCAACTTTTCAACCATAATCCAAAGGTTCATATGGAGGATAAGATTTCAATTTTCCACACGCTTGTATCCTTTACACTGTTTTAAAACCCGACCCGTTAGACAATCTGTTTTGCTGCCCGGATCCCGGGTCGACCGATCCAACCAGTTGAACTAATGACGTCATCATACTGAGCATAATGACATCAGCAATGAAAAAAAAAATCCAGATTTTTAAATTTTTATAAATTCAGCTGTATTCAAATTTTTAATAACAATTTACTTACCATCCCAACACGATTCAATAACAATCCGAAGTTCCCAACATGATGTTCTGCTCATTCGATTACAAATTAAATGGCAAAATTTAAAAAGATAGTCACATATTAAAAGGAAAACCCATGAACAAGTTAAAAATACACTAAAAGATTGCTGGGAATACAGCGGCCACCTTCAAAGGTTACTTTAAGATGTCAAACTAAGGATCAGAGGATTGCTGTGCTGTTGACTAATTCAGAACAGACCACAACATTTTTTAATTCCCCTTTGTATTTGTCCAGTACTATATGGCAGAGCCCAAAACCAGGGAAAAAAAAATTAGTATACAAATAAAAAAAAACAAAAGGAAATTGGAATCGAAAATAAATAATTAAATTACATGTGCTTATCCAGTACAAACATGCTACATCTTTATTAATTTTCTTTTTCATCAATAATAACAAGTATAATCATCAATAACCACTGTCATAATTTTCATATAAATATCGTATCTCCATTCTCCAAGTCTCCACCTTCAAAGATTGCAATTACAAATTATGGGATATGAGGCATCTAGGTCCAAAACGAGCGAATACCTAGTTGAGAAAACAGAAGCCCTGAGACAACTGTGGAGGGAACGAAACCGAATATAAAGAAGAAACCACTAAAAACATGCATATTGTAATCGGGAAGAAGAAGATGAAGCAGATGGGGTTGATTTCGATTCGATTAAGCATGGACAACAAACATGAAAAAGTTTTAGAGACAGTGGAAATACCTTTACAAAGATTAAGCGAGGGAGGCGTCGTCATTGATGATTGCGAGCAAGGGAGGTGTCGTCGTTGTCAATTTCAGAGAGTGAAGTTAAGATTGAGAAGTGGTTTTCCGATTTCAGAGTGGAGTTGAGATTGAGAAGTGGTTTTGCGATTCCAGAGAGGCAGGGTTCAGTTTGTGTAGAAACAGAATCAATTTAGGGATTTTCTTATTTTTAAATAGTGAGCTAGCTTACCAGGTGGGCCGGTTAGACCGTTCGGTTTATACTATTTATCCGATTCATTAGCGGGTTTTATATCAACTCGGATCGGATTTAAGGTCAGATCCCGATCGAACCGGAAGGTCCGATCCGGGTTTTAAAACAGTGATCCTCTATATTACCACGGCTGCTGGCCGATGTTCTCAGATACCGTCATTGCTCTTCTTCTCCAAGGAAAAGAAGTTAACAAGTAGCCAGGTATACCCAAACATAACATACACAAGTACATCCATTTTTATACACCGACTAAAATTAGATACATTGGATGTACATAGCTCTAGCAAGTTGAAGTAAATAACTCTCCTAACTTTACATCTCTAGGCAGTCACTTTTCCCGTTATCTATACTTGCCCCTATTTTCTCTGTATACTATTTTACTATGCTGTATCCACTTTCTGATGGTATTAACACCCCAATACAAGTAGTAACTTAAAACTAAGAAAGTTGAGAAGATCAAGTGCATGTCAGTATTTCACCATCTCTGCATCTGGTATCAGTTCATTAAGCATTTGTGGAAGATCCAGAATGCGGTGCAAGCAAGTATGGTAGATCACGTATTCGAGAGCCGTTTCCCCAGAAAGAAGCAAGGCATAGACCCATTATAGCCATAGCGACTACTGAGCATGCTGGTGGAACTGCTTGACTGCTCCCAAGGAACTGGGTTGCGAGAAGCCCTGCTAAGGTGGAGCTTTGCATTCCGGTGCATAACGAGATTGTCCTGCTAACTTCTTCCTCCTGCCTGTAATTGAGAAAAAATAAAATAAAATAAAATAAAAAATAAACCCCTTTTAGCCGATAACTCAATTTGAAAGAAGAAACAGCTAGAGGCCAAAATTTACCAAACATTTGCTTACAAGTTGTAACTTAAAATTAACTTCTTTATCAGTATATCATTTTCTATCCTTAAATTGTTCTAATGGGGTCTCAGTTCTCTATTGAATATTACACGTTCTTTCCTTAGGTAACAATTCAAATTATCCTTGAATTTGACCACTTGAACTGACCACCTTTTGATTCACTTCCAACAGAGGGAAGTAATTGACAAATAATAAGAACAGCAAGAATCATAAAAGACATCAAATACAAGATAGGATTTAGATAAGGTAGGAGTGAGAATTAAGCTTGGGAGTTTAAACGAACAATTTAATCAGTGTTTGGTGTTACCTAAATTACAAGACCAGAATTATAAAAAATTTGCCTAATTAAATGACATAGTATCAAGTCAAAATCATTTTACATACACAATGCAAATAGGGAAAGCAGAAGAGAAGACTTCAAAAGAAAGAAATTGCCAGAAGGAACAATTACCGAAGAATAAATATTGTACAATGATTTGGATGGTGATTGTAAAAGCAGAAATCTGATGAAATAAGGTTAGAATATGATTAATACAGAAAGAGTATAATCGATGCACTATTGTCATAAAATCAGAGAACTCAGATCAAAGTTTATAGTTTCCAAATGTTAATGCTTCAGATAACCATGCCCTTAACACCTGTCAAATTCTAATAAACAGACAGAAAAAAGAAGGGAAGTTAAGTAAAACTTTCTTAATATTCTGAATGTTCCCAAACAATGGTGTAAAATTAGCAGATTGCGTTATAATCATTTCCAAATATGCTTGTATTTGTTTCAGCACGATAGAATGGCATCAAATCAAATCTCCCCTACCTAGGAGCAAAATATAGCAAAGGTCAAAGCCATGTCCAAAATCTACTATCTTAGTAGAGCTCTCAAGTCTTTAACATTTCTATGACCACTGAACATAATCCCAAGATTACTAATGGATATATCAGGCTCCAGACTAAGTCCACTTACAAGCATTAGTCTGAAAGAGCTATCACCAGACTTTACTGGCGTATGGATCTAAAAAAACACATCAGTGACTGGAAACAACTAGCAGCAAAACAAAGTTGACAAAAGGCAATGGCAACGGGGGACAGATTTTCTTCATTTCTCCACCATCAAGTTAAAACATTACACTGAATAGAGAAAAAAATTACCTCAAAGCTGGAATTTTTGAGATCCAATAACCTGCAGCAAATGCCACTGCATGAAATGCCAAGACTGGAAGAATCAACTGCAGACCCTCTATCGATAGAATTTGACTCCGATTGATTGCAAGAGGACTGCCAATGCACAGTGAGGTACATATCATAGCAACAAATGGCATCACAGGTCGAAGAAAAGTCACAACTGGTTTTGCGTAAGTATTGAGCACAAGGCCAAGAGTGACTGGAACTAAGACAACCTGCAAAGAGACACCAAAGACAACAAATATGAAATTTGCAGAACAAAATTCAATGAACCTGATTAACCGTATATTTCCATCTTTTAAAGCACTCATCACCTGCAATATTGACTTTGACATGGCAATGGCATCAACAGGCACAACAGACCCAATAAGAAGGCCAGTTAAAATAGGGGTAAATATAACCGAAGCAATGGTTGTACAGCTGGTGAGGAGAATGCTTAAGGCCACATCTCCTTTGCTCAAAAAGCTAGCATAGCTGGATAGCTGAGCCCCTGCAACACAACAGGTGAGAACAAAACCCGCATAGAAAATCTGGGGCATTCCAAATGCCCATGCAATTAGCACTCCAAGAACCGGTTTGAGCACATACTGCGCTACTAACCCAACAGACAATGGTAAAGGTCTGCATCAAATCAAAAAACAAAGATACTTGTGAACAGATTCAAAATCTGACAAATAATTAATACTAAAAAATGAACCCTATACAACACCAAGAAAGAAAATCATATACCTTTTAAATGCAAGAGCAAAATCATCAATGGAAAGTCTAATTCCAATAGACAACATGATCCCACCTAAAGCAGGGGCATATAATTCCTTGGACACCCTGCAAAAGTTTTAGATTCAGAGTTTATAGCATGCTCATGTAAACAACTAATTGGTATGCCATGTTATTATCAGTCAAAAAATAAAAATAAAAACAGTTTGTCTTAAATCAAACACAAACAACAGCCAGATTCTCAAAGGCAACTTCAATGATCATCATCATCTGTAAATTGACAAGTAACTTTTTATCTTCAATCCCAATTCCCAAATCCACTTCCCTCCACAGAAGAGATTAACTAATTTCTACTAAAGTAATAAAATTTAGCTTTGAGAGCCAAACGACACAACCGCATTACCCAAAATGTCAAATAAGAGCCACAACTTGGATTTAAAAATATTTGCATTCTCTTAAAAAAAATTAAGTATTTTAATAGCATTTAATACTAAAAGAATAACCTCGGACAAGTAAAAATAATAATATTTAAAATAAAAAAATAAAAAATAAAAACCTCAAACCCGAGTCCTGATATTATTTAAACCCAAAATTGAGCATAGAGTAAAACATAAACAAAAAAAACAAAAAACAACCCACCAAGTAAAAGTTGAAGGTTGAGCGAGAGCAGCAACAGCAGTGGCAGCAACAACAAAGGGAAGCATTGCAGACAAAACCTGAGACGAATCGTTATTCGCCACGTGTGTTGCCGACTGAGGATTTATCCCAAACGAAAGCATCGAAACGTTCCCTTCTCTTCGCTGCAACCCGACTCTCCCCACAAACGACGACGTAGAGCACGCCAGTGTACACAACCCACCATTTGTTTTAACGTTCTTTACGCGTTTGGATAGTAAAGGTGCGGACTTAATGTTCCTTTTTTGTACAGAAAGTTTTGGAGGTGGAGCTATAAATGTTAACATGGAAGCCATTTTGATGATTTTGAGGGCGTTGCTGGTTCCGGGGTTGGTTTTTTTTATTGGTGGCGGTGGTAATGGCGGTGAAGCCGCCGGAGATAGGTGGTTTTCCGGCGAGGGAAAGGAGAGGTGGGAGGTGGAAGTTGAGAAGAGATGAGGGGATAGAGTATGGTTTTTATAGGAGACGTGAACAGATGTTATGGTGCTTTAGAGTATAAGAGAAGTTGATGGGGATTTGGTATTAATCAGGTGTACTCCAAGGGTTGTGATTTGATCACTGGGAGATTGGACGGTGGTGATGGGCTTTAGAGTTGACATTTGTATGCACTTGGCAGTTTTTGCAAGAGCGTGTCTATGAACTTTTATATTTTTGGTGGGTGACCCAAATACTTGAGGCTTTCATAAATCTCCTTTGGTATAGAATTAGGCACTTTGTATGAATAAGAATGGATGGGGAATGAAAGAAATAGACAAACTATGGAGGAAAAATAAAAATAAACGTAAAGTTGAGAAGCTTTGGGGAAGAATAAAATGGGGTGTAAAGAGTTGCAGAAGATGGAGGGCTGCATGTTGATGCATGGTAACTAATTCAGCCAAGTGTTTGTTCGGGTTCAGTTCAGCCATGAAAATTCAGTTACTTTCTTAGCAAACAAACAACACAAACCTCTGGCATTGTAATTACCAATTGGTCCCTGGCATTAGTGCATTGTTTAGAGACTTATTCAATTCTTGATTCTTTTTTCTTTTTTCTATAAGACAAGACGGTGAAGCACTTGTTGATCACTGAAAGACTCATCTATTATCTGATATAAATTCAAGATTCCTTCTGTTTTGAGTTTTGACATCTTCCAAGTGGATTCAATCCATTTTAAATGGATGACAACACATACTATTGGAATTAACTTATCTCCCTAATTTTGCTAAATATAATTTAAAAAAGTTAAAAAAAAAATGTCTGGTTAAGATTTGCTTTGAGTGGAATAAAAACCTTGCTTTAATTGAGGTCATTTTCTGATATAGACTTTGGGGGGTATCTGTATCACTTCATAATTATACAACTTGCTTAATGGATTGGTTCCCACAAATATCCGACAAGGATAGGTGCTTCTCATTTCTCTCCCCGTGGGTTTAATGTGAAACATTTTCACTTTTTTCACTTTAGCCAGTCCCAGTCAAACAAAATCTCTGCTTTCTTTAACCCACCCTCAGCTTTTAGTCAATTACGTTTAGGTCCTATATCATTTCTATAAGCATACTTTTAGTAATTATGAATCTTTTTATTATGGAAAACTTTAAAGAGATTGGTAAAAAAGAATGTTACCAGCATTCCCTCTATCACACACTGTCAAACTCTATATCCAATTATGAATCACTCAAAGAGTAATCAATCCAGTTTTCCAAAGCATTTTCCTTGCACATCTCTAAAACAATCAGAAATCTCCATACCATTAACAAATTACACAACCAAAATAGACAAGTTGGGCAGACATGGAAAAACAAGAACCAACTCCTTCAATCATGATGTTTTCTTTCAATAATTATTCTATACAAAACATTAATGGTTGAAGAAACACAGTCAAATCTTCCCTATCAAGATTGCATATTTCATTGTTCACTTCACAAAATTAGTAACCATGTCAAAGGAGGAAAGAAAATCATAACAAATACAACTGAAATACCAGTAACTTTCTAGACTTAACAAAATTTAAAGATAAGAAAATAAAAAGACAAAGATTAAGCTTAGTAAGGGGTTCAATATGATAACAAAAGCTCATACAGATTTTGGTTATCAGCACAAGAATCACAACCTATCCAAACATCCGCTCACAGCCTCGGACCAATCCAATCAAGGTCTCAGGATGGAGTCTCACATCTAAGAACATCTAGTTTAGCTCTAAAACTCAGAAATTCGAACATTTTTACACAAGTACATACCACATACCCTTAATTTGCATTGATCAATACATAAAACATAAATTTTTTGTTAAAGAAATGGATAAGCTAATGAAAGTCAAAAAGGGGCAAAACAAAAAGAAAGTTTAGAATGGAAAAAAATCTTAATAAGCTGCATAATGTAGGATGGTACTACACCAACAAAAACCATAATGCATCTGACTGCTACATCACAAATCTAACAAGCAAGCATCTTGATTACTAACCAGTTGAATGGATAATCAAAAGTTCAGCAATTTTGCCTAATTAACACCCCACACCCAACATCCCCCACCCTTCAAAAATAAAATTTTGTGTTTGAGAAAGGACAGCTAGATAAAAAATTCGTTAGGGAACTCTACTCTTATAACCATCACTATACAAACCATTGGCTCAAACTCTCTGAAAATGGAAACAGAATCCGTCAAGGTTTACACCTGAGCATAACAATATAAATATAAGTCCCTTTGAGAAAGAACAAAATAATTGCAAATTGAACAATGAATTTCTCGTGCTCCCATTCCTCCATCACCTCTAATTAACCCATTAGATAATATCCATTGCAATATAGAATTGAAACACAAAAACATGTTAGTGGGTTAAACAAGAAAGCACTAGAAAACTTGAGATAAGAAGCATATATGTTAAATTAAGCAATAAAGCTTTATTATTTGAATTCTTATATCACAATTCATATAAGTTTGTGTCTCTCGTTCGACCTAAAACTTATACTAGAAAAAGAGACTCAATATACCATCCATCCTTGTATTGATAATACAATAAATTCAACATACAAAATTGAAAAGAAAAAAATTATATCTTGCAGAGTTATCACCTGAAATCACTTCAACTGAATTATGTTCTGCCTCTCTTAATCATCCAAAGAATAAGCCTCATTTCAATTTTCTCTCTCAAATTCACTGGCCTCCTCGCATAGACAAGAGCTGGCTTAACTAGTCTGCAACTTCGGATCTATGGATAAGAAAATGCAAGCAACCACACAAAATTGAAGCATAGAATCTGCTAAAGCAGCCTCTAACCGCTTTCTTTTTTACAATGGGAAACGGAGAACCCATGGCTAGCTGATTGAGCTACTGTGCAAAATGTCAATCACTCTCTCCACCATCATCTAAATAACATCCCTTGCAACAGTTTCTTGATCAAGCTGCAGACCAAAAGTTTAATACTTTAGATATTAAGGGCACCTTCTGGTGACATTTCGTTATTGGTTTTTGTTTTCAAAAATATTCAAACAAACAAACTAAACAAATTTAAACCTTTAACAGAGCTTGAGCAATAAGCTTCCCATCCCGAACAAAACCATCATTATCCGACCGCACAGCCATACAATCTCTGGGCGTTTCAAACAAAGACAACGAGAACTGCTTAAAAACAACACCAACGTCAAAATAAATAAGACCCGAACTCGGGATATCGACCCGAATCCCCTTAACGGGGAACCACAAGAACAACTCCTGGGCGGAAATACCCGACAACGACCCGATCTGACCGTAGCTTAAAGTGCCGGAAACGTTCCTATCATAGTGCAATTCGCTTTCGAATTTGGCATTGCACGCTTGATCCAAGAAGACCTCGAAACGCCCCCTACTGTCGAAGCTGAATTGGCTGATCCCTTTGGGGAGCAGGCCCATGGGGAGCTCGTGGGCCTTGAGGATCTGGTAGATTGATTCGTCGTCGGCGGCAGTGGCAGTGGCCATTGAGAGAGTAAGAAAGGACAGTAGGAGAAGGGGGAGAAACATAACTTGGGGGCGGGGAAGGGAGTAATTGAAAAAAAATAAAAAAGTTGGTTATTGAAACAAAAGAATGAAGAATAAGAAATGAATTGAAATGAAAAATTTGTGAATGTCTGTTAGGGTTTAAGGATTTAGGGAAGAAGAAGGAGACAGTGGTGCCAGCTTGAGTACAGAGAGGATTAGGCGAATTATCAATTATTGGTGGAGACTGTGGGGTCCGCTTTCTTGCTGGGTTTGGGTCAGATGTGTTTGCCACAACTTCGTTCCAGTGGGCAGATCTGAATGCAGATGGGCACGTGGAATTGGTATGGGTGCTATGGTAATTTTACGTGAGTTTTTGTCACGTGGGTCAAAATTTAACTAGACTTTCTACGTTTATCTTTATTATTAAATTATTATATTTGAGGACACACATATACCGGAAAATAACACAAAAAAGTGAAATTAAAAAATAAAAAATAAATAAAACGTATTTTCAGACCAAACTATGATGCTTGATGGGAAAGTAGTGATCAGATCTCTATAGTCCATACTATAGCATAGATGGATCCAGAAAGAATGAGGTGTTATAGATAATACATACGAAAGCTAGATCTACAAAAATAATATTTGAAATGACTGGATTAAAATGCAGTAAAATGAAACCACAAGGACTAAAAAGGAATTTATCTCCTCCTGAAAATAATTGTGTAGAAGGGACAAGGCATGTGAAGCAAGGGAAATGTTGGTGGCGTGATTATTGTTATGATTTTGTCTTCATTTTAATTAATTAAATTTGTAGTAAAATAGGATTTGTTTTATTGCAATAGTTGTTGTAATTTTGCGACAATAGTGTCCACATTCTTTTTCGTTCAATTTTTATGCTCATTATGTTCATATGCAATCATTCACTATATTTCCATTAATAATTTTAGTTTTACATTTATTAACATCTGTTGTGTTTTGTCACAAGGCTAGGCTACAAGTTTAGCATACATTTTCAAGCTTATCATGTCCTACACCTAAAGTTGGGGAGGGATGACGCTGTCAAAATTAAAAAAATCAATACAAGTTTGAATTAAAATAAATATAAATTTTATATTTATAAAATTTTCATTAATTAATATATTTATACTTTATAAAATAATAGAAATTGAATTGAAATGGATCCTATATTATATACATTGGCTAAAATTGAATTGATATGTGTTAAAAATCTATTTAAATAACCAAACACTTGTATAATTAAATCTACTTTTTCATAACACTTGTAAAACAATTAATGTTAACTCTTATTTGAATCAAACACTTTTTTATAACAAATATAAAAATGGATAAAACAATATGGTCCCAAGAACCCATCTTCTCTGTAAAAAAAAAAAACACAAAATCGACCCATACATGTTAATGATCCCAAGGCCAACTCCAAAATAATTTTAAAAAATATATTCTTGCTTCCTTTAACTTCAATATATCATCACAAATAAAAAAAAAAAAAAATTGATACAATTTGTGGTCCCAATAGAAACTTTATCTTCCTAAATCTTAATCTATAATTTAAACTTAAATTTTCAAAATAAAATAATACAAATATAAAATGTATTAATTTTGTCCGACAAAGTGAAGAAAAAAACTTAATCTATAATTTAACCTTAAATTTTCTAAACAACCAGTCATCAAGGCACTTTGTTCTTTAAGTAGCACATCAGTGACTGGAACAACTAGCAAAAACAAAGTTGACAAAAGGCAATGGCAACGGGACTGATTTTCTTCAAATTTCTCCACCATCATTTAAAACATTACACTGAATAGAGAAAAAATTACCTCAAAGCTGGAATTTTCGAGATCCAATAACCTGCAGCAATGCCACTAATGAATGCCAAGACTGAAGAATCAACTGCAGACCCTCTGTCGTAGAATTTGACTCCGATTGATTGCAAGAGGACTGCCAATGCACAGTGAGGTACATATCATAGCAACAAATGGCATCACAGGTCGAGAAAAGTCACAACTGGTTTTCGAAGTATTGACACAAGGCCAAAGTGACTGGAACTAAGACAACCTGCAAAGAGACACCAAGACCCAATATGAAATTTGCAGATCAAAATTCAATGACCTGTTAACCGTATATTTCCATCTTTTAAAGCGCTCATCACCTGCAATATTGACTTTGACATGGCAATGGCTCAACAGGCACACAGACCCAATAAGAAGGCCAGTTAAAATGGGGTAAATATAACCGAAGCAATGGTTGTACAGCTGGTGAGGAGAATGCTTAAGGCCACATCTCCTTTGCTCAAAAAGCTAGCATAGCTGGATAGCTGAGCCCCTGCAACACAACAGTTGAGAACAAAACCCGCATAGAAAATCTGGGCATTCCAAATGCCCATGCAATTAGCACTCCAAGAACCGGTTTGAGCACATACTGCGCTACTAACCCCACAGACAATGGTAAGTCTGCATCAGATCAGAAAAACAAAGATACTTGTGACAGATTCAAAATCTGACAAATAATTAATACTAAAATGAACCCTATAAACACCAAGAAAGAAATCATATACCTTTTAAATGCAGAGCAAATAATCAATGGAAAGTCTAATCCAATAGACAACATGACCCACCTAAACAGGGGCATATAATTCCTTGGACACCCTGCAAAAGTTTTAGATTCAGTTTATAGCAGCTCATGTAACAACTAATTGGTATGCCATGTTTATCAGTCAAAAAATAAAAATAAAAACAGTTTGTCTTAAATCACACAAACAACAGCCAGATTCTCAAAGGCAACTTCAATGATCATCATCATCTGTAAATTGGCAAGTAACTTTTTATCTTCATCCCAATTCCCAAATCCACTTCCCCACAGAAGAGATAACTAATTTCTACTAAAGTAATAAATTTAGCTTTGAGAGCCAAACGACACAACCGCATTACCCAAATTTCAAATAAGAGCCACAACTTGGATTTAAAATATTTGCATTCTCTTAAAAAAAATAAGTATTTTAATAGCATTTATACTAAAAGAATAACCTCGGACAAGTAAAAATAATATTTTAAAATAAAAAATAAAAATAAAAACCTCAACCACGTCCTGATATTATTTAACCCCAAATTGAGCTAGAGTAAAACATAACAAAAAAACAAAAACAACCCACCAAGTAAAATTGAAGTGAGCGAGAGCAGCAACAGCAGTGGCCGCAACAACAAAGGGAAGCATTGCAGACAAAACCTGAGACGACTTTTATTCCCACGTGTGTTGCCGCTGAGGATTTATCCCAAACGAAAGCTCGAAACGTTCCCTTCTCTTCGCTGCAACCCGACTCTCCCCACAAACGACGACGTAGAGCACGCCAGTGTACACAACCCACCATTTGTTTTAACGTTCTTTACGCGTTTGGATAGTAAAGGTGCGGACTTAATGTTCCTTTTTTGTACAGAAAGTTTTGGAGTGGAGCTATAAATGTTAACATGGAAGCCATTTTGATGATTTTGAGGGCGTTGCTGGTTCCGGGTGGTTTTTTTGATTGGTGGCGGTGGTAATGGCGGTGAAGCCCCGGAGATAGGTGGTTTTCCGGCGAGGGAAAGGAGAGGTGGGAGGTGGAGTTGAGAAGAGTGAGGGGATAGAGTATGGTTTTTATAAGAGATGTGAACAGATTGATGGTGCTTTAGAGTATAGAGAGGTTATGGGATTGGTATTAATCAGGTGTACTCCAAGGGTTGTGATTTGATCACTGGGAGATTGGACGGTGGTGATGGGCTTTAGAGTTGACATTTGTATGCACTTGGCAGTTTTTGCAAGAGCGTGTCTATGAACTTTTATATTTTTGGTGGGTGACCCAATACTTGAGGCTTCATAAATCTCCTTTGGTATAGAATTAGGCACTTTGTATGAATAAGAATGGTGGGGAATGAAAGAAATAGACAAAATATGGAGGGAAAATAAAAATAACGTAAAGTTGAGATGCTTTGAGAAGAATAAACGGGTGTAAGAGTTGCGAAGATGGAGGGCTGCATGTTGATGCATGGCAACTAATTCAGCCAAGTGTTTGTTCGGGTTCAGTTCAGCCATGAAAATTTCAGTTACTTTCTTAGCAAACAAACAACACAAACCTCTGGCATTGTAATTACCAATTAGTCGCTGGAGACTTATTCAATTCTTGATTCTTTTTTCTTTTTTCTATAAGACAAGACGGTGAAGCACTTGTTGATCACTGAAAGACTCATCTATTATCTGATATAAATTCAAGATTCCTTCGTTTTGAGTTTTGACATCTTCCAAGTGGATTCAATCCATTTTAAATGATGACAACACATCTATTGGAATTAACTTTCTCCCTAATTTGCTAAATATAATTTAAAAAAGTTAAAAAAAATGTCGGGTTAGATTTGCTTTGAGTGGAATAAAACCTTGCTTTAATTGAGGTCATTTTCTGATATAGACTTTGGGGGTATCTGTACCCTTCATAATTATACAACTTGCTAATGGATTGGTTCCCACAAATATCCGACAAGGAAGTGCTTCTCATTTCCTCCCCGTGGGTTTAATGTGAAACATTTTCACTTTTTTCACTTTAGCCAGTCCCAGTCAAACAAAATCTCTGCTTTCTTTAACCCACCCTCAGCTTTAGTCAATTACGTTTAGGTCCTATATCATTTCTATAACATACTTTTAGTAATTATGAATCTTTTTATTATGGAAACTTTAAAGAGATTGGTAAAAGAATGTTACCAGCATTCCCTCTATCACACACGTGTCAAACTCTATTTCCAATTATGAATCATCAAAGAGTATCAATCCAGTTTTCCAAAGCATTTCCTTGCACATCTCTAAAACAATCAGAAATCTCCATACATTAACAAATTACACAACCAAAATAGACAAGTTGGGCAGACATGGAAAAACAAGAACCAACTCCTTCAATCATGATGTTTCTTTCAATAATTTCTATACAAAACATTAATGGTTGAAGAAACATAGTCAAATCTTCCCTATCAAGATTGCATATTTCATTGTTCACTTCACAAATTAGTAACCTGTCAAAGAGGAAAGAAAATCATAACAAATACAACTGAATACCAGTAACTTTCAGACTTCACAAATTTAAAGATAAGAAAATAAAAAGACAAGATTAGCTTAGTAAGGGTTCAATATGATACAAGCTCATACAGATTTTGTGTACCAGCACAAGAATCACAACCTCCAAACATCCGCTCACACCTCGGACCAATCCAATCAAGGTCTCGGATGAGGTCTCACTCTAAGAACATCTGTTTAGCTCTAAAACTCAAAAATTCGAACATTTTTACACAAGTACATACCACTACCCTTAATTTGCATTGGTCAATACATCAAACATAAATTTTTTGTTAAAGAAATGGATAAGCTAATGCAAGTCAAAAAGGGGCAAAACAAAAAGAAAGTTTAGAATGGAAAAAATCTTAATAAGCTGCAATATGTGATGGTACTACACCAACAAAACCATAATGCATCTGACTGCTACATCACAAATCTAACAAGCAAGCATCTTGATTACTAACCAGTTGAATGTATATCAAAAGTTCAGCAATTTTGCCTAATTAACACCCCACACCCAACACTCCCCACCCTTCAAAAATAAAATTTTGTGTTGAGAAAGGCCAGCTAGATAAAAATTAGTTGGGAGCTCTACTCTTATAACCATCACTATACAAACCATTGGCTCAAACTCTCTGAAAATGGAAACAAATCCGTCAAGGTTTACACCTGAGCATAACAATATAAATATAAGTCCCTTTGAGAAAGAACAAAATAATTGCAAATTGAACAATGAATTTCTCGTGCTCCCTTCCTCCATCACCTCTAATTACCCATAGATAATATCCATTGCATATAGAATTGAACACACAAAACAGTTTAGTGGATTAAACAAGAAGGCACTAAAAACTTGAGATAAGAAGCTATATGTTAAATTAAGCAATAGAGCTTTATTATTTGAATTCTTATATCACAATTCATATAGGTTTGTGTCTCCGTTCGACCTAAAACTTATACTAGAAAAAGACTCAATATACCATCCATCCTTGTATTGATAATACAATAAATTCAACATACAAATTGAAAAGAAAAAATTATATCTTGCAGAGTTATCACCTGAAATCACTTCAACTGAATTATGTTCTGCCTCTCTTAATCATCCAAAGAATAAGCCTCATTTAAATGTTTCCGGGTTTAATTTATTGAACCCATACCCTATATTTTTTACCCGGGTACGGACCGACCCGCGGGTCCATACCCGTTTTGCCAGGTCTATACCCACACATAACAGACACAAGTACATCCATACTATGATTAAATTTAGATACATTGGATGTACATAGCTCTAGCAAGTCGAAGTAAATAACTCTCCTAACTTTACATCTCTAGGCAGTCATTTTTCCCGTTATCTATACTTGCCCCTATTTTCTCTGTATACTATTTTACTATGCTGTATCCACTTTCTGATGGTATTAACACCCCAATACAAGTAGTAACTTAACACTAAGAAAGTTGAGAAGATCAAGTGCATGTCAGTATTTCACCATCTCTGCATCTGGTATCAGTTCATTAAGCATTTGTGGAAGATCCTGAATGCGGTGCAAGCAAGTATGGTAGATCACGTATTCGAGAGCCGTTTCCCCAGAAAGAAGCAAGGCATAGACCCATTATAGCCATAGCGACTACTGAGCATGCTGGTGGAACTGCTTGACTGCTCCCAAGGAACTGGGTTGCGAGAAGCCCTGCTAAGGTGGAGCTTTGCATTCCGGTGCATAACGAGATTGTCCTGCTAACTTCTTCCTCCTGCCTGTAATTGAGAAAAAATAAAATAAAATAAAATAAAAAATAAACCCCTTTTAGCCGATAACTCAATTTGAAAGAAGAAACAGCTAGAGGCCAAAATTTACCAAACATTTGCTTACAAGTTGTAACTTAAAATTAACTTCTTTATCAGTATATCATTTTCTATCCTTAAATTGTTCTAATGGGGTCTCAGTTCTCTATTGAATATTACACGTTCTTTCCTTAGGTAACAATTCAAATTATCCTTGAATTTGACCACTTGAACTGACCACCTTTTGATTCACTTCCAACAGAGGGAAGTAATTGACAAATAATAAGAACAGCAAGAATCATAAAAGACATCAAATACAAGATAGGATTTAGATAAGGTAGGAGTGAGAATTAAGCTTGGGAGTTTAAACGAACAATTTAATCAGTGTTTGGTGTTACCTAAATTACAAGACCAGAATTATAAAAAATTTGCCTAATTAAATGACATAGTATCAAGTCAAAATCATTTTACATACACAATGCAAATAGGGAAAGCAGAAGAGAAGACTTCAAAAGAAAGAAATTGCCAGAAGGAACAATTACCGAAGAATAAATATTGTACAATGATTTGGATGGTGATTGTAAAAGCAGAAATCTGATGAAATAAGGTTAGAATATGATTAATACAGAAAGAGTATAATCGATGCACTATTGTCATAAAATCAGAGAACTCAGATCAAAGTTTATAGTTTCCAAATGTTAATGCTTCAGATAACCATGCCCTTAACACCTGTCAAATTCTAATAAACAGACAGAAAAAAGAAGGGAAGTTAAGTAAAACTTTCTTAATATTCTGAATGTTCCCAAACAATGGTGTAAAATTAGCAGATTGCGTTATAATCATTTCCAAATATGCTTGTATTTGTTTCAGCACGATAGAATGGCATCAAATCAAATCTCCCCTACCTAGGAGCAAAATATAGCAAAGGTCAAAGCCATGTCCAAAATCTACTATCTTAGTAGAGCTCTCAAGTCTTTAACATTTCTATGACCACTGAACATAATCCCAAGATTACTAATGGATATATCAGGCTCCAGACTAAGTCCACTTACAAGCATTAGTCTGAAAGAGCTATCACCAGACTTTACTGGCGTATGGATCTAAAAAAACAACCAGCATCAAAGGCACTTTGTTCTTTAAGGTAGCACATCAGTGACTGGAAACAACTAGCAGCAAAACAAAGTTGACAAAAGGCAATGGCAACGGGGGACTGATTTTCTTCAAATTTCTCACATCAAGTTAAAACATTACACTGAATAGAGAAAAAAATTACCTCAAAGCTGGAATTTTCGAGATCCAATAACCTGCAGCAAATGCCACTGCATGAAATGCCAAGACTGGAAGAATCAACTGCAGACCCTCTGCGATAGAATTTGACTCCGATTGATTGCAAGAGGACTGCCAATGCACAGTGAGGTACATATCATAGCAACAAATGGCATCACAGGTCGAAGAAAAGTCACAACTGGTTTGCGTAAGTAGAGCACAAGGCCAAGAGTGACTGGACTAAGACAACCTGCAAAGAGACACCAAAGACAACAAATATGAAATTTGCAGATCAAAATCAATGAACCTGATAACCGTATATTTCCACTTTTAAAGCGCTCATCACTGCAATATTGACTTTGACATGGCAATGGCATCAACAGGCACAACGACACAATAAAAAGGCCAGTTAAAATAGGGGTAAATATAACCGAAGCAATGGTTGTACAGCTGGTGAGGAGAATGCTTAAGGCCACATCTCCTTTGCTCAAAAAGCTAGCATAGCTGGATAGCTGAGCCCCTGCAACACAACAGGTGAGAACAAAACCCGCATAGAAAATCTGGGGCATTCCAAATGCCCATGCAATTAGCACTCCAAGAACTGTGAGCACATACTGCGTACTAACCCCACAGACAATGGTAAAGGTCTGCATCAGATCAGAAAAACAAAGATACTTGTGAACAGATTCAAAATCTGACAAATAATTAATACTAAAAAATGAACCCTATACAACACAAGAAGAAAATCATATACCTTTTAAATGCAAGAGCAAAATCATCAATGGAAAGTCTAATTCCAATAGACAACATGATCCCACCTAAAGCAGGGGCATATAATTCCTTGGACACCCTGCAAAAGTTTTAGATTCAGAGTTTATAGCATGCTCATGTAAACAACTAATTGGTATGCCATGTTATTATCAGTCAAAAAATAAAAATAAAAACAGTTTGTCTTAAATCAAACACAAACAACAGCCAGATTCTCAAAGGCAACTTCAATGATCATCATCATCTGTAAATTGGCAAGTAACTTTTATCTTCATCCAATTCCCAAATCCACTTCCCTCACAGAAGAGATTAACTAATTTCTACTAAAGTAATAAAATTTAGCTTTGAGAGCCAAACGACACAACCGCATACCCAAAATGTCAAATAAGAGCCACAACCTGGATTTAAAAATATTTGCATTCTCTTAAAAAAAATTAAGTTTTTTAATAGCATTTAATACTAAAAGAATAACCCGGAACAGTAAAAATAATAATATTTAAATAAAAAAAATAAAAATAAAAACCTCAAACCCGAGTCCTGATATTATTTAAACCCAAAATTGAGCATAGAGTAAAACATAAACAAAAAACAAAAAACAACCCACCAAGTAAAAGTTGAAGGTTGAGCGAGAGCAGCAACAGCAGTGGCCGCAACAACAAAGGGAAGCATTGCAGACAAAACCTGAGACGAATCGTTATTCGCCACGTGTGTTGCCGGCTGAGGATTATCCCAAACGAAAGCATCGAAACGTTCCCTTCTCTCGCTGCAACCCGACTCTCCCCACAAACGACGAGTAGAGCACGCCAGTGTACACAAACACCATTTGTTTTAACGTCTTTTACGCGTTTGGATAGTAAAGGTGCGGACTTAATGTTCCTTTTTTGTACAGAAAGTTTTGGAGGTGGAGCTAAATGTTAACATGGAAGCCATTTTGATGATTTTGAGGGCGTTGCTGGTTCCGGGTTGGTTTTTTTGATTGGTGGCGGTGGTAATGGCGGTGAAGCCGCCGGAGATAGGTGGTTTTTTCGGCGAGGGAAAGGAGAGGTGGGAGGGGGAGTTGAGAAGAGATGAGGGGATAGAGTATGGTTTTTATAAGAGATGTGAACAGATGTTATGGTGCTTTAGAGTATAAGAGAAGTTGAGGGGATTTGGTATTAATCAGGTGTGTACTCCAGGGTGTGATTGATCACTGGGAGATTGGACGGTGGTGATGGGCTTTAGAGTTGACATTTGTATGCCTTGGCAGTTTTTGCAAGAGCGTGTCTAGAACTTTTATATTTTTGGTGGGTGACCCAATACTTGAGGCTTTCATAAATCTCCTTTGGTATAGAATTAGGCATTTGTATGAATAAGAATGGATGGGGAATGAAAGAAATAGACAAAATATGGAGGGAAAATAAAAATAAACGTAAAGTTGAGATGCTTTGGAGAAGAATAAAAAGGGGTGTAAAGAGTTGCAGAAGATGGAGGGCGCATGTTGATGCAGGCAACTAATTCAGCCAAGTGTTTGTTCGGGTTCAGTTCAGCCATGAAAATTTCAGTTACTTTCTTAGCAAACAAACAACACAAACCTCTGGCATTGTAATTACCAATTAGTCGCTGGAGACTTATTCAATTCTTGATTCTTTTTTCTTTTTTCTATAAGACAAGACGGTGAAGCATTGTTGATCACTGAAAGAATCATCTATTATGATATAAATTCAGAGTCCTTCTGTTTTGAGTTTTGACATCTTCCCAGTGGATTCAATCCATTTAAATGGATGACAACACATACTATGGAATTAACTTATCTCCTAATTTTGCTAAAATATAATTAAAAAGTTAAAAAAAATGTCGGGTTAAGATTTGCTTTGAGTGGAATAAAACCTTGCTTAATTGAGGTCATTTTCTGATATAGACTTTGGGGGGTATCTGTACCACTTCATAATTATACAACTTGCTTAATGGATTGGTTCCCACAAAATCCGACAAGGATAGGTGCTTCTCATTTCTCTCCCGTGGTTTAATGTGAACATTTTCACTTTTTTCACTTAGCCAGTCCCAGTAAAACAAATCTCTGCTTTCTTTAACCCACCCTCAGCTTTTAGTCAATTACGTTTAGGTCTATATCATTTCTATAAGCATACTTTTAGTAATTATGAATCTTTATTATGGAAAACTTTAAAGAGATTGGTAAAAAAGAATGTTACCAGCATTCCCTCTATCACACACTGTCAAACTCTATTTCCAATTATGAATCACTCAAAGAGTAATCAATCCAGTTTTCCAAAGCATTTTCCTTGCACTCTCTAAAACAATCAGAAATCTCATACCATTAACAAATTACACAACCAAAATAGACAAGTTGGGCAGACATGGAAAAACAAGAACCAACCTTCAATCATGATGTTTTCTTTCAATAATTATTCTATACAAAACATTAATGGTTGAAGAAACATAGTCAAATCTTCCCTATCAAGATTGCATATTCATTGTTCAATTCACAAAATTAGTAACCATGTCAAAGGAGGAAAGAAAATCATAACAAATACAACTGAAATACCAGTAACTTTCTGACTTAAACAAATTTAAAGATAAGAAAATAAAAAGACAAAGATTAAGCTTAGTAAGGGTTCAATATGATAACAAAGCTCATACAGATTTGGTTATCAGCACAAGAATCAAACCTATCCAAACACCGCTCACAGCCTCGGACCAATCCAATCAAGGTCTCAGGATGGAGTCTCACATTAAGAACATCTGTTTAGCTCTAAAACTCAGAAATTCGAACATTTTTACACAAGTACATACCACATACCCTTAATTTGCATTGGTCAATACATCAAACATAAATTTTTTGTTAAAGAAATGGATAAGCTAATGCAAGTCAAAAAGGGGCAAACAAAAAGAAAGTTTAGAATGGAAAAAAATCTTAATAAGTGCATAATGTAGGATGGTACTACACCAACAAAAACCATAATGCATTGACTGTCACATCACAAATCTAACAAGCAAGCATCTTGATTACTAACCAGTTGAATGGATAATCAAAAGTTCAGCAATTTTGCCTAATTAACACCCACACCCAACATCCCCCACCCTTCAAAAATAAAATTTTGTGTTTGAGAAAGGACAGCTAGATAAAAAATTAGTTAGGGAGCTCTACTCTTATAACCATCACTATACAAACCATTGGCTCAAACTCTCTGAAAATGGAAACAGAATCCGTCAAGGTACACCTGAGCATAACAATATAAATATAAGTCCCTTTGAGAAAGAACAAAATAATTGCAAATTGAACAATGAATTTCTCGTGCTCCCATTCCTCCATCACCTCTAATAACCCATAGATAATATCCATTGCAATATAGAATGAAACACAAAAACATGTTAGTGGATAAACAAGAAGGCACTAGAAAACTTGAGATAAGAAGCATATATGTTAAATTAAGCAATAGAGCTTTATTATTTGAATTCTATATCACAATTCCTATAGGTTTGTCTCTCGTTCGACCTAAAACTATACTAGAAAAGAGATCAATATACCATCCATCCTTGTATTGATAATACAATAAATTCAACATACAAAATTGAAAGAAAAAAATTATATCTTGCAGAGTTATCACCTGAAATCACTTCAAATGAATTATGTTCTGCCTCCTTAATCATCCAAAGAATAAGCCTCATTTAAATTTTCCCTCTCAAATTCACTGGGCTCCTCGCATAGACAAGAGCTGGCTTAACTAGTCTGCAATTCGGATCATATGGATAGAAAAATGCAAGCAACCACACAAAATTGAAGCATAGAATCTGCTAAAGCAGCCTCTAACCGCTTTCTTTTTACAATGGGAAACGGAGAACCCATGGCTAGGATTGAGCTACTGTGCAAAATGTCAATCACTCTCTCCACCATCATCTAAATAACATCCCTTGCAACAGTTTCTTGATCAAGCTGCAGACCAAAAGTTTAATACTTTAGATATTAAGGGCACTTGGTGACATTTCGTTATTGGTTTGTTTTCAAAAATATTCAAACAAACAAACTAAACAAATTAAACCTTTAACAGAGCTTGAGCAATAAGCTTCCCATCCCGAACAAAACCATCATTATCCGACCGCACAGCCATACAATCTCTGGGCGTTTCAAACAAAGACAACGAGAACTGCTTAAAAACAACAACAAGTCAAAATAATAAGACCCGAACTCGGGATATCGACCCGAATCCCCTTAACGGGGAACCACAAGAACAACTCCTGGGCGGAAATACCCGACAACGACCCGATCTGACCGTAGCTTAAAGTGCCGGAAACGTTCCTATCATAGGGCAATTCGCTTCGAATTTGGCATTGCACGCTTGCTCAAGAAGACCTCGAAACGCCCCCTACTGTCGAAGCTGAATTGCTGATCCCTTTGGGGAGCAGGGCCATGGGGAGTCTGGGCCTTGAGGATTGGTAGATTGATTCGTCGTCGGCGGCAGTGGCAGTGGCCATTGGAGAGTAAGAAAGGACAGTAGGAGAAGGGGGAGAAACATAACTGGGGGCGGGGAAGGGAGTAATTGAAAAAAAATAAAAAAGTTGGTTATTGAAACAAAGAATGAAGAATAAGAAATGAATTGAAATGAAAAATTTGTGAATGTCTGTTAGGGTTTAAGGATTAGGGAAGAAGAAGGAGACAGTGGTGCCAGCTTGAGTACAGAGAGGATTAGGCGAATTATCAAATTGGTGGAGACTGTGGGGTCCGCTTTCTGCGGGTTGGGTCAGATGTGTTTGCCACAACTTCGTTCCAGTGGGCAGATCTGAATGCAGATGGGCACGTGGAATTGGTATGGGGGCTATGGTAATTTTACGTGAGTTTTTGTCACGTGGGTCAAAATTTAACTAGACTTTCTACGTTTATCTTTATTATTAAATTATAATTTGAGGACACACATATACCGGAAAATAACACAAAAAAGTGAAATAAAAAAATAAAAATAAATAAAACGTATTTCAGACCAAACTATGATGCTTGATGGGAAAGTAGTGATCAGATCTCTATAGTCCATACTATAGCATAGATGGATCCAGAGAATGAGGTGTTAATAGATAATACATACGAAAGCTAGATCTACAAAAATAATATTTGAAAGACTGGATTAAAATGCAGTAAAATGAAACCACAAGGACTAAAAGGAATTTATCTCCTCCTGAAAATAATTGTGTAGAAGGGACAAGGCATGTGAAGCAAGGGAAATGTTGGTGGCGTGATTATTGTTATGATTTTGTCTTCATTTTAATTAATTAAATGTAGTAAAATAGGATTTGTTTTATTGCAATAGTTGTTGTAATTTTGCGACAATAGTGTCCACATTCTTTTTCGTTCAATTTTATGCTATTATGTTCATATGCAATCATTCACTATATTTCCATTAATAATTTTAGTTTTACATTTATTACAATCTGTTGTGTTTGTCCCAAGGCTAGGCTACAAGTTTAGCATACATTTTCAAGCTTATCATGTCCTACACCTAAAGTTGGGGAGGGATGACGCTGTCAAAATTAAAAAAATCAATACAAGTTTGAATTAAAATAAATATAAATTTTATATTATAAAATTTTCATTAATTAATATATTTATACTTTATAAAATAATAGAAATTGAATTGAAATGGATCCTATATTATATACATTGGCTAAAATTGAATGATATGTGTTAAAAATCTATTTAAATAACCAAACACTTGTATAATTAAATCTACTTTTTCATAACACTTGTAAACAATTAATGTTAACTCTTATTTGAATCAAACACTTTTTTATAACAATATAAAAATGGATAAAACAATATGGTCCCAAGAACCCATCTTCTCTGTAAAAAAAAAAAACACAAAATCGACCCATACATGTTAATGATCCCAAGGCCAACTCCAAAATAATTTTAAAAAATATATTCTTGCTTCCTTTAACTTCAATATATCATCACAAATAAAAAAAAAAAAATTGATACAATTTTGGTCCCAATAGAAACTTTATCTTCCTAAATTTATCTATAATTTAAACTTAAATTTTCAAAATAAAATTAATACAAATATAAAATTTATTAATTTTGTCCGACAAAGTGAAGAAAAAAACTTAATCTATAATTTAACCTTAAATTTTCAAAATAAAATAATACAAATATAAAATGTATTAATATTATCCGACAAAGTGAAGAAAAAAAAGGCTTGTTGGCTTGATAGGTGGGAGAAAACTACATTTGTGTGGATAGAAATAGAAATTTAGGAAAAAATTTGAAACATAAGTTGTTGAAACAGCTATGTACAATAGAGAAAGAAATAAGTAAGAGAAGTAGGGAAACGGGTTTAGTTTTGATAGCCAAAAAAGAAAAATGAAAGTTTAATTTAGTTGATGGATTAAAGTTTTTTTGTAATTTACTTTTTATTTAGGGGCAAATTTGTAAAACTGATCCAAAAAAAATTTAAAACTTAAAGAGGGTCAACAAACCCTCCTTGACCCCCCTCCCTCCATCCCGACCTAAAGCCCCACGTTTCAGTGGGCCTTCAAAATTACCAAAAACTATTAAACAAGTTTTACATATTGGAATTGAACCCATAATGGAATTCCCTTATTTACTCAGTGGAGTTAAGTAAAGAACTAGGATTCCATGGAAACCCAATTTCACAATAGGAATCCTGATTCTATGGTAAGAAATCCAAAAAACTTTGGCTCCGTTTGGTTGGTTAGTGGGAATACTATTATTAGTATTTCCAAAAAAGTTAAACAGTAAAATGCCCAAAAACTTACAATATTATTCAACTTTTTTTAAACCCCCTAAATTTGTTAATTTAATTAAATACCCATAAATATTTTTTTTCAAAATTGCAAAAACACCCCTAAACCCACATTATACCAGATTCCGGCCACCACTACCGGAAGTTGGCCGGAATCTGATATAATGGCGCACTACTGGCTGAATCTGGCCAGTAGTGCGCCGATCTAGCCTTTTCTGGCTAGATCCACCATGGATCTGACCGGAAAAGACTAGATCTACGACTAGATTTGGCCATTGACGGCCAGATCTGGCTGCATTTGCTTGTCAACGATGGTCGTATCTTTAGCCGTCGTTGACGAGCAAATGCGGCTAGATCTGGCCGTCAATGGCCAAATCTAGTCGTAGATCTAGCCTTTGTCGGCCAGATCCACTATGGATCTGGCTGGCAAATGCCATATCGGCGCACGACCAACAAGATCCAACCGGTCATGCGTCGATACTGCGACTCCGGTCACCCTCTGGCGGTGGTGGCTTGCTGTGATTATTCAATGGGTGGATTGGGGGTGTTTTTGTTAACTTTCAAAGTTTTATTATAGGCGTGTTTAGTAAATAAACAAACATAGGGGGTATTTTTATTAATTTTCAAATCATATATCGTAATACCCGCCCAATTCAACTTTTTTTAAATTTTTTCCAAAAACTTTTCTAAAAAATGCAAAAAAGTGAACTAAACGAAGCCTTTACTTTTTGACCCTATTGGTTGGATGTTGTTGACTTATTTTCTTATAATTTTACAGCTATGGTTTTGACTTTTGATTCTTTTGTTGACAAGTAAAGAATGGTGTTATGCCTAAAATAAGGGCTTACTCATGCTGATGTCATAGAGCACTAATCAGAGTTTAGAAAGACTTTCTACCGTCCGGAGCCTGTCACGTCTCCAAAGGCAAAAGGAATATGGTTGTCAACAATCCAACCGACTCAAACATTTGTCTATTAATGAATTTAGTTCGCACACCTGTCCAAACCTCATTTAATTTAAGGATATTCTTTGAGTTCTCAACTAATGGAATGACAAGAGAGATCTGCACGACACCAAGCCACTTGCAAAAATGTAATCATTACTTTGAGCACAGCGGGTATAAATAGGCAACTCCCCTTCACAAAATCGAGGTCAAACACTCTTGAATTCAACAAAGAAAATAAAAAAGACATACTATTGGAAAGAGACTAACTTGACATTTTCTAAGAATATTTAGAATACCCAGTACTTGTAATACCAGATCGCAGTTCACGACCTCTTGTAATCTTGGCTAACTACCATAAACATACTTATATAAAAGAACATAGTGAATGTAGGATTTGTTGTAAGCATCTGAACCACTATAAAAATCTTACTGTCTACTTTATTTCTTACGTCTTTGCAGGCTACTAAGTAAACGGTACCTCACCCATTTACTATAATCTGCTCACGTGTGACTTCTTAGCACTTTACAAGTGCGAAGTTGTTGGTATCAAAATCATAATCAATTCTGTTATTTATTAACGATTTGAATCTCTTACCTTATCCATTTCCCTTTTCCTTTCAATAGAAGTCCAATAAGTAAACATGGTTAGTGTTTTCTAAGTCCACATATTTTATCCTTTAAAAGATATTGAAATTGTAATTTCAATAAAAAATGTATATAATTATTTACTACTTTGTAAACGGTTTATTGTAAAGTTTATTAGACTTAGAGGTTTTAATAACACAATAAACTCAAATGTTATTGTGTGATAGTTAATTAGTTCATATCAATAAAACGAAGCATAGCGAAGAAATGGGCAATGGAATAAAGAGTGATAGTCAATGGATTGAAAGTAAAAAAGGTAGAAATTAAAGGTTATCACGAGTGCCAAAACTTAGAAATAATGTCATAAGAATCTTATTCTCTAACAATATATATTGTCTTTAACTTACCAAAAAGAATTTTAATGTAACAAAAAACAGGATGAGACGCAGTGGAAAGAAAAAAATTTCTTCTGAAATTACTGATATGGTGCAAGGAAATATCTCATAATATAAATTTCGTGAAGGTCCACGAGAAAACTTGGAGAATTTGGCATGTGACTGCGGTCGTCTTGGCACTACCAACTTGCAATAATAATAAGAGTAAACGATTATTTTCCTACCCAAATAACGGCCTAATGACACTTTTCTATCCAAGCTTTGAAACAATACAACTTTATTACCAAACGTTATATTCTGTTAATAATTCCTGTTAAATACAATGATATTCATTGTGAAGATGAAAATACTCTTCTCTCTTCTTCTTCTTCTTCTTCTTTTCTCTCTTCCCCCCCCCAGTGGCCCCAAATCCTCCACCCCTCCAATTGGCCAGCCGATCACGTCACCTTTCTAGTTGATTTGGTTGGAATTTGACATCATTGGCCTTCCCTGTCGCCACCAACCTTCTCGCGCAAATCAACAGTGTGTACTGGCTAGGGAATGGAGTGGGATGGCGCCTGTTTGGGTTGCTTTTTAGGCAAATTGAAGGGTGTTTAGAAGGATGGTGTAGGATTAGAGGTTGTTGGTGAGAAATTTGTGGTTGGTGGAAAGAGTGGTAGAGGTTGGGAGGTAGTTTACGAGCAGTCTATGAACAGTGTAATGACTCTCTCTCTAGCTAGTATACTCGTAAAATAAACAATAAAACTCACTATATATAAATATTACGAAAATATACATGTACATGAGTATAAAATAATGGGCCCAGTTTTTCTTTATATATACAAAACTATACATAGCGTAAATAAATATCTCAAGAAGCTCGACAGTGTTGCCCAACCCTTCTGCATCTTGACATTCCAAGCGATCGCATCTCATCTACTACCTGCAAAAACATTGAAAACAATGGGTTGAACACTAATTGCTTAGTAAGTAAACCCGCTATGCTACCCTTCTATCTCCATTGCTCATATTCTGAATTCTTTCCTTACATAACACTTCTCTCTTCTTCTCTGTTCTTTTCTATTCTTTCTCTTTGGTCTTTCTCTATTCTTTTTCTGTTTTATCTCTCTGTTCTTTCTCTATTCTTGTTTCTCACTTACTAACATGTAAGCACAATTGGAGAAACTAATTCCGAATAATATGAATGCCATCATGCATGTGCATAAATACATAAAGAATGCAATTTCTTTTCTGTTTTCTATTTCTCTTCTTTCTTTCTGTGTTCTATTCTTTCTTTCTTTCTTTCTTTCTGTTTTGTTCTTTCTTTCTGTGTTCTATTCTTTCTTTCTGTTCTGTTCTGTTCTTTCTATTCTTTCTTTCTATGCTGATCGAACTCGATTGAGGCATAGATTCGGAACCCTGGCCATGTGAGTGGGTATAGTCCTCATCTACATGCACTTCTATCGGACTATACATCTCTTTTTTCTGATTCTGAGGTCGCTCACTAAAGGCGGTGTGCATGTAGATAAATTATGTTGGTACAGTTCTCATCCACATATACTTTTAACAAACTGTACACTTACTTCTTTCTGATTCTGAGGCCACTCACTGAAGGCGGCGTGTATGTGAGACTATTCTTCTTTGTCACTCACAGGTTCTCCATCGCAACAACCTTCTCATCTCTTTTTTTTTTTTTTTTTACAATTAATTATTTTCTTTCTTTTTCTTTATTCTTTACTATTCTCATCCATGTGTATGTGCATGGAACTATACTCATTCTTTGCTATTCTTTCTAAATGCAAATGTGAGAATGCATTATAGCATATAAAAAATATCATTAGAGAACTAGTATTTTCTACCAACAACATTCCCATACTTGAAATCAATCATAGATTATTAGACTACAAAATATTTTGAGGTAGTCATTCTGCACAGGTCATATTCAAGAAGGCATGTCTTGAGTTATACACATCGAATTGCTACGATCTTGTCTCGTTTTAAAGCTTAGAGATAGGGCTACAACCTTTATGTTTAGGTCTCAAACCAGTTCAATCAGTAAGATGCCCAAAAATCACTTAGAATGTCACGGCTGTGATAGGGCAACCATGGTAACATGTTTTCTCTTAGAATTTTCATCAAACAAATTGTATGCATACTCAAACTCTATTTGGCTACACTTCTACTTCTTTCTTAAGCCACCAATATTTAGAGCAAAACTCCATTAAATCAACACTAAACCTAGCCAGGAAACTACACCCCATAAAGTCTACTCAAACTCTTTCTAAATTCAACCAAACTTCCATCAATCACCATATAGGCAAAGTCTACATTCTTATGGCTGAATTTTAATTATCATCAAGTATCAATCTCATCAAAACTTATCAAAAACATAAGCGCATACATACATGTACAAATCTCTACAAACTTACTCAAATCAAACTTAGGGTTTGATTTACTTACCTTAATCTTGGGTAGTTCCACACTAGAAACTCTCTCTTTGGGTAGATCTCTTCCTTCTTAAACCCTAAGCATATAACTATAAGAATTCAACACTTTAAAAATTAATCTCACATACTAGAAACTCTCTCTTTGGGTAGATCTCCTCTTTTTCTTAAACCCTAAGCATATAACTATAAGAATTCAACACTTTAAAAATTAATCTCACATCATATTGCAAGAACTCTTACCTTTGGATGCTTAGGATTGAATATCTACCAAAATCCAACCAAAAAATCCTCTCAATTGCCTTGGAAATTTGATGAAGAAAATGAGAGAATTTGGAGATGAAAGTGGCGTGTGAGGGAGTAAAGAATGATAGGGTTTTTAAGAATGAACTCAAAATCTCTCATTTATTACTTCTACTTTCCCATTTTGCCCTTGCACTTTCTATGAAATTTCATCTATGTCCCTTAATCAATTACAATAATGCCCTCATTTTTATTAACTTCTCCATGAAATTCTATCTCTTTTCACTCCCCCATTTTTCAACTAATTATGAGTGAAAAGATCATTTTACCCTTAATAAAATTTTAAGGCATTTTCTTCACACTTGTTCAAGATACCTTTAACAAAATTCAACTAAGGGTATTAGAGAATACGTAAAGCTACGTACCTCGATGTGGGTGTTACAAACAACCTACAGACATGTTGTGTTAGGATTTAATCAAGGCAAAACGCAATGGAAATTAAATTTTTTTGATTAAAACCTAGAACCCACGATCCTTATAAAGAATTAAACGTTATTTACATGCCATAAAAATATAATAAACCATTTAAAGTTTCAATTTCATACCAAAAGTTGGTGGCTCCTTGGATTGATTATAGAAAAACACTACCACTTCAAGAATAAAGGTGAACAAACGGTAATTCACATAAAGACAAGAATCCAAACAAGGACAAGAATCCATACAAGATCATTCTGCTAGAATGAAGATGGTGGTTCAAAGAAGATAGGGGATGAAAATTTCAAAGAGGAATTTGCTCTCTCACTTTAGCTTGGGTGGTAAGACTAAAAGATTAAGGTAAAATTATTTTAGTTGCCCTTTTTATACGGCAACCAAAACCCTAACATGCTTTGGAATATTCTTAAAACATTCCTAGTAATATTTAATATTAATTCCTTAATATTTAAATATTACTTGTTCCCCAAGTAAGAGTTGGTATTTCATTATTATTATTGTTAATTATTTAATACATATATAAATACACATGTGTGCATATATAATAATCTATTATTTAAAATATATGTACACTAATACATATATTTAAATAAATATGTAATTTTACAAAATAAATCCCAATATAAAATTGGACATAAGTGACAACCTTCCAGCAAATTTAATTGCTCCGTAAGATTTACTAAAATATCTCTTCGTCTTGAAAAGATGAAATTGCCCTTATTCATTATCTTCCTTAAATTGTCTTTTAAGTGTGCGACCTGTAAGCTCCTTATCATGTCGGTAGTAAGCAGTATCGCGATTAACACCTTATTAATTGTCTCACTATACATAGACCAAGATTGGTCTCTAGAAAGACATCATAGCCACCCGACGAATACAGATTCAGCATAACAACTACCTATCAATGGTATGGTTACCATGCAATTCAATTTCTTCATCATCTATTATCTCACGAAGGTTTGAAGCATAGAAATAGTGTCAACTTCAAGTATGAAATTCCTTGACATATTCGTATTCGGTTATCGGACCAACGACCAAATGAAATTGGATTCGAACTCAATTCCATTGTGGCCACCAATTTAAGGTCGTTGCCTTTTACCAAATATCTTCCATAACATACTTCTTGATGTAGCTAATCACTACCATACTAATAACCCTAAATAGGATTACGTTTGGCTAGCGTCAAATTACACCAATATTTACACAAGACGTTCTGGTGATCTCAAGTCTTTGGATCACATGCACCACCATCCATTAGAGGATACATTTTTTTGACACCAGGGTTACCATTATATGGAATCCTTTACATGAGCCAAGCCAGTGAACTCATGAATAACAACCAACCCATAGTAACTAATTTCAACAAAACATAAAAAAAAACCCTAGGTTGAGTGACGAATGGTAAACAATGGGTTGTCGTGGTCAGAGAGGATGGGGATTTTGAAAAAGGAGGTGCTGGTGAATTGAAGGTGGTGGCAGAAGGGGTTATCATCACCTAAATCAACCAGAAATCGGCAAAGGATAGTTACACAAATTGACGATTGTGGACGGAAAATTACGGGTGCGACGAGGAGGGAAAAGGGTGAGGTTTTGATGGTGGGACGTCAGGGTTCTTGTGGTGGTGACAAGGAAGGTTGACTGTTTCTTAGAACGGTCAAATTGACCGGAGTAAGAAAATGTGCGATTAGGGCAAGGTGAAAAAGGAGAAAAACAAAATTAATATTAATCAACCATCATGCCCTTATTTATAACGGACTTTAGACCATCCTACCTTTCTTCACAACAAAATTTACGAATGAAACTATGTTTTGGGTAGTAAAGTTGTATTGTTTTAAAGCTTGGGTGGGAAAAATGTCATAATGCCATTGTTTGGGTGGGAAAAAGTTGTTTACTCATAATCATAATAATAATAATGGTAGCAAGAAATTTTGGTCTTATGTTTTCAATAAAAGAGTCGTGTGGACTCCGTAACACATAGTGATAGCCAAATGATGTTACAAACAATATATTAGGTAATATTTTTATCTTTTGTACTTCATACTTGGATTTTAATTTGAGTAAACAACTTTTTCCCACCCAAGCTTTGAAACGATACAACTTTACTACTCAAAGCACATTTTCATTAGTAAATGTCGTTGTGAAAAAGGTAGGATGGTCAATTAACATTAATTTCGTTTTTCTCCTTTTGTAGTCGCTAACATTTTGTGCTTCGTTTCTTGTGACCATTTCTTCCCATATGACCATCAGTTTTGGCTATTTGGCCAAATTCTGACACCACTGAACTCCTCGACACTTCCTTCAAAATCCTTTCACTGCCTTTTCCAATACCCACAATCACACTCACCCATTGCACCCTCCATTCACCGACCGACAACCACTACTTCTTTGCGTGATGTCAAAGCTTTAGTCTTGCTATTCTAAGCCAGTTTCGATGGTGAAAATTCTCTCCATCATCACCATTTGAATCTCCTATCTCCTCTCTACAAAACCTCTCATACTCTAGCACCTGATTTCTTACCGATTGTTGACCACTACAAAGCTAGGGTTCCATGTTCTTAGTTGACTTATGGTTGATTCTGACAATGAATATTCAATCGATCACTATCATTCGATCCACCGGCCTCCACTTTACAAAACCCTTCTTACCTTAGCTCCTGTTAACTTGCTAAATGCCAGTTGAGACTCATCGCCTGCCGCCGCGATTGAGTTGCTTTTATCAGTTGATTTGGCTTTGTTTTGGTTGTTTTTTTGGGTTAATTGGCTATAGTTGTATGTTTGGTGATTGTTTGTGGTTGTATTTTTGGGTTGTTCTTCTTGCTAGTGACCGCTGTTTGTTTTGCCTCTTCCTAAGCACACTAACTACCCGACAGATTGCCCCAAAGAGTTTCGTCCTTGACTTCTAGCGATTAAGGAGTGACTATGGGTAGGGGTGAGATGGGTTTGGTAGGGGGTTGTTGGTGAGTTGAATGGTGGTGTTGGGGTTAATTTCTTGTGTCAGAATCAGCTAGAATTTGGGCTGAGGCTTGCGAAACTTTGATTTGCGGTGTCCAGCGATTAGGGGTTGATCTTTGGTGGGTGTATTTCCGTCTTCATAATGAATATTACTATATTTAACGAAATATATTGTTTCGGTAGTAAAATTGTATTGTTTCAAACTTGGGTGGGAAAATGTCATTAGACTGTCATTTGGGTGGGAAAAAGTTGTTTACTCTTTTAATTTCGACAATAATGGTTTATTTTATACCCATATTAATTATATTGAAATGTAAAATGGTAAAATTAAGCAGAATATATACTTGGTAACTAAATTACTAATTAATAGCGATTAGGTATTGTAGAAGATCATTACTTAGTTACTTGATCTTAGTTCATTCGAGTTAGACCTCGCAAAAAGGGACCCATACCCGCAGGTTCACAGGTACCTAGATAATTTTTGCGGGTATGAGATAATATATTTGGGACCCGTGGTATCATTACCCGTACTCGACCCACTCATTATTTTTACGAGTGGGTTGGATGATACTCGCAAGTACCCGTACAAACATTGAAAAGTAATAGGTTTGTAGAAAAGGGAAGAAAAAAAATATTTCCTTTCCTTTCCTTCTCTCTCTAGCTCCATATCTGGATTCTTTTCTCCATCAATATATTGATTTTCTTCTTTGTCTACCTCTATTGTTGCCTTTTCTTCTATCACTTGCTCCATTGTGCATTTTCCTTTCTCCAACTCATCTTAAATCCCAACTAAAAAGAAAATTTTGGTCTAGTGACCGACTATTCTTTCTTTGGATTTTTATTGATTTGAAATTGGATTTTATGAGTGAGTGAAGATGTGATGGTGGTGAATTGAATTTATTTTCTAATTTTATTTTATTTATGTGGACGGATTTCTTTTATGGGGGTGGAACTTGTAGTGTAATGTTTTGGACTTCAAACTTTGAAGTCTGATAAGTGTAGTGGTGTTGTGGCTTGTGTGCTAAAGTATGAAATTTGAGAAAATGGACGGGATTTTAATTATTTCTTTGGTGAATGGTGTGTTGTCGTAGGCAACCAAGATTTTAAACCTTCCTAACCTAACTACTGAACTGTAAATAAGGTAAGCAAGGGTCGATCCCACGAAGAGTGTCTAGCCGAATTTTCGATGATGTAAATAAGGCTGGGGGGTTTTGAGTAAAACAGAAAACAATCTTAGCCAAAAACAAAAACAAAAACAATTCAATTCGAAATCAATTAATATAACGAAACTTGGTCTTAGTCAATATCCACCATCGGAATCTTACCACTGATCATTGATGCAAAATTAAATCAATTCATACCTGAATATTCACCGTTGAAACTATTTTCCTATCTCTCCTTAATTGTAATTAATTAAGAAACAAGCGATCTTAATTAATCTTACCACTAAACAAACCTAGACAAGCGCTCAAGATTTAATCTAGTGGCAGCCTTAAGAATTAGAGAAATCGATGAAGCTAAACAACACAAACTCAAGCGGTTGTATTTAATTTAGTTGAGTGTTCTTCTTAAGATTACTAATTCCCGACGCAGTAAATTATTAACCCTAATTGCTTCACAAGTTAGAGGGATCAAACAATTACGGATTTGATATCTAACTTAGCAGTAGATTGCAACAATTAATAAACTAGTAGGCCTCCTAGTAATTAAACGAAACAATCATAAAAATAAGCATAGAAGAACATCCAATACTCAAAGCATAAAATTGAACACTGAAATAAAACGTATTAGATCTCACAGTTATTGATTCCGAGGCCTCCATTTCCTTCGACTAAGGTATAAAAATTAGCCTCTCATGGCCATCACGAATATTCCAAAGGAAAAGTTACAGAGAAAAACCAAAGAGAGGCGTGTGTGTTGTGTGTGTAATCCCTAATCTAATCTGTCTCTCCAAAATATCCAATTCGAATTTGAATTCTACTAAATCTAAATCTCCTAAAAATATTCTAAAATCCCAAAATAACCTTTATCATCCTAATATGAGTAATTGAAAATAATATAAAGTCTTAATACAAAATAGGAAAATGGTGTGTCCAGCTGTAATTTTCGTGCAGTAGGTCTTCAAATCTTCCAATAAAAATCTGCTTATTTGAATTGCATGACAAGGCAGAATGTTCCAGAACGTCCAATGCAGATGTGTCAATTTCAAGCTCGATTACAACCTTGATGCAGCGAGTATTCTCCAAACTCAAAACATGAAAGTTGTAGATCTCTTTCTTAGCGTTCCACATCATTTTGAATCATCTCAATCGGAGTTTGGATGAGAGAGTTATGCCCAGATTACGAAATGACATCGAAACTGTCCGAATTTACTTAATTAATTCCATTTTGCAATTAACGCCTCCATTTGCATCCTAAATCAAAATAGAATAATAATGAGTATATATAGGCAGCAAATAAGTATAAAAGACTAGACATTAAGGGAGGGTAAATATGACATTTTGCATTCTCATCAGTGAAGAAGATTATTTAAGAAAACATAACAGAGAAAAGAGAGAGAGAGAAAACAGGTGACTCGCGGGTAGACCTGGCAAAACAGGTTAATACCCATGGGTACGAGTAGGTATTTTATGACCTGTTTACATTTGACCCGTACCCAACCCTACTTGTTTTAAAGATGGTTGGGCTGGGTATTCCCGCGGGTACCCATATTTTGAAGAACAAAATTAAAACTTTTTTTTTTTTCATTTGTAATGTAATTGACTAAGTCTTGTAGCCCGTAGAGTTTTTTTTTTTTTTTTTTTAAGTTTCAAAATAGAAAAATACAAAAGTCAAAAAAAAAAAAAAAACACTCAAAGTGAAAAAGTCGCCACTAACACCACTCACAAGTCACAAGACTCACACTCGACAAAACGCACATCGATATCACCCGTCGATATCACCCGTCGCACCACCACCATGCACCAGACCAAGCGGGAGACATAGTTGCCACTCTCTCATCAGTCATCTCTGTCACTCGAAGAGCTGCTAACACCAATCACAACTCAAAGAGCCGCCAACACCCAGTGTACAACCAACGTGCGACTCCATCAGCAACTTCCACTATCTGCAATGTAGCAACAACCAACAACAATAAGATTTGGTTGTGAAATTTTTTGGTGAATTTAATTTGAATATGAAGTATTTGATCATAGGGGTGTAACTACAAAAAATGAAAACTATATAATTTTGGGGGTGTAACTATAAAATTTAAAAATTGGAATGAGAAAATATGGGTACCCGTGGGTCGACCCGTACCCATATAGGATAGAGTATGGGTCCAATATTTTGGACCGTATAGAACCAGTTCATTTTTACTCGTACCCATTTTACCTGACTCGTATCCACCTGACCCACCTGTTTTGCCAGGTCTACCCGTAGGTCCACCCGTATCGCATGATCAGGTATAGATGGTGTATTTCTTTACCCGTTCAAAATTTTTACCCATTTGACCTGTACCCATGATTACACAAACTGTACCCTCCCGGCCTACCCATTTGCCAAGTCTAATTCAAGTATGCCAGTTATGCCAAAATTAAATCATTAGCCTACTTGAAGATGATTCACAGAAAATAATACTTATTATATTTAATTCAATTATTCAAGTGCTGTAGAAAGGAAAATATTAGATAAAACAAGAAATAGGAGCATATCCTCATTCTATTAAATTTAGGATAATACTTTATATACAAACTTTTTAAACAAACTTTTTTACAAACTTATGTGTTTTAAGATGATTGGATAACTTTAAATTTAAAAATAAATTAAATAATTAAAAAAGATTACATGATTAAACATGAATGATTGCTGTTGATACGAGATTCGCACCAACTAGAGCAACCTGATTGACCTTCATGGAATCGGAACAGATGTGTGCGTGATTAAGGATATCCAACAATGTATGAATGTAAAACAACAAAGTAAATGACACTGGATGTTTTTAAAGTGCTTTGGCAAGTTGTAATCTTGAGCCCACGTCCACTATTTTCTTATTTTTCTTTGAGAGCTTACAAGAAATTTAGTATAATGCCTAGACTAATTTGCCAATCCCCTTTCCATCATTGAAAGGGGTTTATATACAAGTTTTGTACAAAGGAAAGAGCGAAAATAAATGGATTACAATTAGGATTGAAATGTAACTCTGATATTCTCGCGAGTAAGTGCTGAGATTGTGCCATGCTTGCTGTCAATATGATCTCTTCTGAGATATCTGAGATCTAAGGTTTTTTGTGCACTACTTAAACAACTGTCGAGATTGGTCACGACTAGCTTATGCTGGGTCGAGCTACATCTCGACGAGCTTCTGTTGGGTCAGACAATCGTTTGAGTTGAACTAGTTCTGGGTCGGGTTATAACCTCGTAGAACTTTAACGTTTCCGAGCTTGACAAAAAAATCACACACAACATCTACCGTCTAGTGTTCGAGGCTCATTTCGAGCTTCAAAGACTAATTTCTCGATTTGATGTCAAGCTCAGACTTCGAAGATTGCATGCTAAATGAAGATCTGATCGAGCTTCATGAGTCGGACTCATCTCTGATCGAGTAATCCACACTTGGCCTTTTCTCTGTTGTAATATTCTCGAAAAACTCAAAATTTGAAATGAAGGGCATGTGAGTAATTTCCACATGGTCATGTCGCATTAAATGCGACCAGCTTTTGCAATTACTTTTCATTGCGTGTGGGTGACTACAGCTGTCCATGCACAAAGTCGAGGAGATGTGCGGTTACGGTTATGATTGTAGCAATCTGACAATTGATCGACCTTCGTGGATAATTGATACGTGGCCACGTCAAATGGTCAAGATTGGTCGACGAATGAAGGGTTGAGATTTGCTGTAGATTAACGGTTGCGATCGAATCCCACCTCTTCGTCTCCCATGCACACCACTATAAAAGCGGGTAACTTCCTCAAAAAACAACACACTTTGCAAAAATACTCAGACCTTCTTTGCTTTTACTCCATCGCTAGTCTCTTGACTCATGACATTTTTTTGGCGAGTATCCTCCATTTTTACACTTCGGTAAGGTTTCCTTCTCCTCCTTTACTTGTTTTTACGTCTTTTGCTATTGAGGATGGCAATTGACGTGGCCACATTAAGCTTTTTAAGGGCTTTTTTAGGGTTTTTTTAGTATTCCCGTCGCTTTTGGGTTTAAGAAGGGTTTATAGAGACGATCGCTGGAATCCCGGTAGCTCGCTTGTCTCTACTAACCGATGTGAGCTATCTTGGGTGCCTGAACTGAAAGCAAAGTGTGGATAGGTCACTGAATTTTCGAGCTCTGACACTTGATCGCTTCTGTTTCAGGTACCTAGAGGCGAGCTTCCATCATTTCTTCCTCCAACTCCCACTACATAGATCGACTTTTCGGTTCCCCTATGACCTCGGTAGTTCACAGGGAAGTAGTCCTTGAGGTTTCTGAGGACCTTGTCATATGGAGCTTGAATCTCGATGCTGTGGGCTCTTCAGACCATGCTTCTGCGGAGACTCCTCTAGTAAAGGAGTCTCTATTTCAAAGGCCTGAAAGGAACCAAGTTCCTCGATTGGGGCCATGGATATTGAGCACATAAAAGACGTTTATGCGACTCAACTTCCTTTGATGGCCTTAGGAAACTTCTCTCGAAAGAATTACCCTGCTGGTTGGGCGGAGATTTCAGACACCCTATTGAGGTGTGGAATGTTTGTTCCTTCTCACTTCTTCATCACCAATGTCTTGAATAGGTTTGGCATAGCTCCCCTTCAATTGACGGGGAACTCGTACATAATTATAATAGGTATTTACATAACATACATGATAGCTGATATAGGTGAGCTGTCTGTAGAGGAGCTCGTCCACTTGTATTGGCTGAAAAAGAGTCAAGACCAAACGTACTACCTCTCTAAGGCGAGGAAAGTACAATTTAATGGTTTGACCGAAGTCCCAAAGAAGGTTCTACACTAGGACTTGCTAAATTTTTTCTACAAGTCCGACGTGACTGGCACTTTCACCTCGGAAGCTAGTAAGACTTTGAACTTCATGCGGGCTAAAGAATATTTCCTAGTCTAGCAAGTAAACTAACTTTACAATCTTTCTTGTAGTAAACATCGAGCATAACTTTCTTCCCGAGGTGAACTTAGAACAGTTTCAGCGTTTCAGTGCTCTTCCTAACAGCAAGCACTATGTTACTCAGCTCATCATGCTCTCTCGGTTGACGACGTATTGCTTTTGCGTCGACGAAGAAAAATTTTGCACCATCTTCGAAAAAGGTGAATGCTTAATAGCTCATTGTTTTTGGTCTTGCTTTGTTAGGTCACTAACCACTTGCTCTTCCTTTACTGATATGTGGGCAGAGAAACCCAAGGGCTTGAAGAAGAAGGCATCTGCCCATAGTGCTACCAAGAATCTGTCAATTGTCCCGACGAGGAAGTAGCCTACTAACATTGCCTGGGTGATCGAGCAAGGTACCTCACGCCCGGTCTTGAAGCACGATAGTGGTGAACTTGGGGAGGGCCTAAATGCTAAGAAGCTCGTGACTGCCTTTAAGGTAGTCAGGGAGAAGGGTGCCTTCAAGCCCCTAAAGGGCTTAGCAAAGAAAACCCCTGAGCATGTTGGAGGCTCAGAGAAGTAGAAATTGTCCAAGCAACAGGATGGCTCAGGTAGGTAGAAAATGCCGGAGCAGTAGGAAGGCTTAGGCAAGAAAAAGTCTACCGAGCAATAAGGAGGCTTAGGAAAAGAGAAAGTTAACGAGCAATAGGATGGCTTGGGCAAAAAAGCTGCTCGGTAAATTGGTGGCCCGAAGAAAGTTGTGGCCAAGGAGTTGGCCAAAAAGAAGTTTATTCCCACGGGTGAGATCGTCATCCCCATGGGGAGTAGATCAATCTTGCCTTTGTGAGGAGGCAAAAGGAAGACAAACTAGGTAGCATGGGCTACACTCGATGCAATGATCGATGAGCTTCCAGAGCACATCGGTGTTGGAGCCTTGGTGGCCAAGGAGGCCATCTCACCATTGTCTTATGTGGGGCCCAAGGATGCTTCTCCTCACGAGCAGCTTGCTTAGGCATGTAGCTACGTCACTAAGGTATTAACAGTTTGCCCTTCTTCCTTTCTTAAAGGCTTGTCTCTTTATTTCCCGCTAACTTTCCTTTCTTTTCAAACTTGCGTGGCGACCAACTTTTTCCTCGATGAGAGTTACCCTACATTAGAAGGTACTCATGCGGGGTGGCAAGAGGCAAAGAAGCTGAAGGACGATGCCTTGGCTAGGGCTGAATTGGTGAAGAAAGAGAAGGACTCAAAGTAGGCAGAGCCTGAATGGCTGAAGAAAAAGGTTGAGGCCTTCGAGTTCAGGGAGAGGGAGTTTCTTAACAAAATAAAGACGAGTGAGGCTGCTCGAGCAAAGGCTGAGGCAAAGTCAGTCGAGTCTAAGAATAGTTTGGCACAATAACGAGATGCCAATAACAAGCTAAATTCCGAGCTCACTACGGCTCAAAAGATTGCCTTGGAATGGGAGGCCAAATACGAGAAGGCTTCGCACACGATCTTCCAAGAGAAGTAAGATTGCAAAGAGGAGAAATCAATGGCCAAGCGACTTAAGCTTGATGCCAAGGAGCTGAACTCGACCATTACGAGCCATGGTTGGGACATCTCGATCTTCCTTGTGCAGAAGTATGGGAAGCTCATCCCTCGCTCGACTTTTACTTCCTTCCAAAGGCTTATCAAAAGGAAGTCGACAGGATGAAGACTGAGGCTCAAGGCATGGGGTATGTTTATTTGGACAACTCCGAGTCCAACAGCGAGGATGAGAAAAAGGTCGAGCAAGAAGAAAATGAGGTCGAGGTTAAGCAAGAGGTTAAAGATCCGCCTCCTTTGGCTTTACTCCCACTTATCGTAGTTGACCTTTCCCCAATCGAGCCTTCGAGTGATGTCCTAACCCCTGCTCCCGAAAAAGCTACCAAGACTCATGTTGTCAACGATGCTCATGCCCCCTCTGGCGATGATGCCCCTACTCCTGTTGTTTAGATATTTTTTTCCTCTTTCTCTTTCTTTCCTTTTTTTTTGGTTTTAGTTTAGCTTGTAACTAAACTAACAGATCAATGAAAAATTTATTTTGTCCATTTTTGTCGAACAATGTTTTCATTTCTACAGAGTCATTTAAGTCGCTTGGATCTAACTTAACATAAAAAATTCAAATTTGCTCCAAGTTATGCATAGCCCGCTTCTTTAGGAACTTTTGGAACATATAAGAAAATATTTTGTGCGACAACTCCGAGTTTGGACTAGTTGTCCATCTTGAGTTTTGGTCATCGGTTTATGACCGATTTTCTTTCAATGTGTTTTACGCGAGCGTTTCTTGAGTTTCAATCTCGTCGATTTTGGGGGGATTTCTCCATTAGCGAGTTGAATTATGGTGTGGCTTATAAAACTAAGCTGCCTTTTTTCTAACTCTTGACTTTGAGTTTTTGGATGTAATCACTTAAGTCGCAATTTTTAAACAACAGGTAAAAAATAAAAAACAAAACATAGTTTATGAATAATACCTTTTTATTAATGAATGAAATTCGGCCGTAAAAGACCTTACATCAAACAAGAAAAAACAAAACATAATTGAAACCTAAGCTGTTTATTGGTAATACCTTCGCAAATGCTCGACGTTCTATGCTCGCAGTATAGCTTCACCATTAAGATGTTTCAGGTGGAAGGTTCTTGGCTCTAGCTTTTTGGAGATCCTAAAATGACCTTCCCAATTGGACCCAAGTGCCCCCAAGTTCAGGTATTGTGTACTCGAGACGACATTTCTGAGGATTCTGTGTATGAAGTCCGTCACATCATCAAAGACTGTTGACCAATAATACCCCTGGCAAAGTACTTTCTATGCCAAAGATTTGCCCCCTGCATGGTTTCCACAAATACTTTCATGGATTTCCTTCAAGACGTACTTTGCATCTTTATGATCCATACACCGCAAGAGTGGCAAGTTATATACATGCTTATACACTTTGTCATTGATAAGTGTGTGTCGAGTTGACTTTGCTTGAAGAGTCTTGGCTTCATTTCTTCCCTCGGGCACTGTCCCATCTCTCAATTATGCGATTATTGAGTCCATCTAGTTGTAGCACTACCCTATTACCAAAACTGACTCCGGAGATACAAGGACACTAGGACTTAGAGGAAATCTGATGGGAATGGAATCAATCGCTTCTTTGCTCATCGCTGAAGCTAGGCGAGGTAGAGCGTTAGCCACTGAGTTATTTTCTCTAGGAATTTGCAAAACAATGAAAGTCTTGAACTATTCGAGCTTAGATTTTACCTATCGAAGATAGTGCCATTCTATCTTCTTTTGCCTAATCTGGTGGACCACAAGCTAGGAGTCATTGTATATTTTTGTCGACTCTACCCCCAATTCTTTGGCGAGGCAGATCCCTACGAGCATTGCTTCATATTTTGTCTCATTGTTTGAGGCGGCAAACCCGAATCTAACTATAGCTCGAATTGAGTTCCCTTCAAGACTTTTGAGCAAGAGCCCTACTCTTGCCCATTTTTCATTCAAGGACCTGTCTATGTACAAGGTCCACTGCCACAAACTGTCAAGCTTAGACTTCACTAGCTTGCTTTATTCCGAAGTACTTGTTTCTAGTGAGCTTACTTATCCCTTGGGCTGATAGGAGAACTCCGAAAAGAAATCTGTCAAAGCTTGCCTCTTAATTGTTGCCCTTGGGACATACTTGATGTCATGCTGGCTCATCTCCATAGTCCACTGAATTAATCTACCCGATGTCTTGGGCTTCTACATTATCTTTTTCCATGGAAAGTTTGTCAGTACATGTATGAAGTGCACCTAGAAATAGGGCTGCAACTTTTGAGCAGCTATGACGAGTGCGTAGGCGAGCTTCTCCATTTTGGGATATATTGTCTTAGCATTGAGCAACCACTTGCTCACATAGTATGCCAGCCACTATACTCCCTCTTCTTTGCATACTGAAGCTACACTAATCGCAGGCTTAGATACCGATAAATGTAGTAGTAGGGGCTCGCCCTGGATGGGCTTTGACAGCAAAGGGGGCTGCCCAAGTGTTTCATCAACTCTTGGAATGCTTTCTTGCATTCCTGTGTCCACTTGAAACCTTTATTTCCCTTTAGGGTTTCTAAGAAAAGTAAGCACTTGTCTGTAGCTCGGGAGACAAACATGCTTAGTGCGGCCACTCGCCTTGTCAAGCTTTGAACCTGCTTTATGCTAGCTGGGCTCTTCATGCTCAGGAGAACTTGAATCTTGTCTGGGTTGGCTTTGACACCTCGTTGATTCACAAGGAAACCCAGAAACTTCCTTGAGCTTACTTCGAAAGAACACTTTAAAGGATTGTTTCTGATTCGGTATGTTCTGAGGATGCTAAACATTTCCCCCAGGCGTTCAATGTGGCTTTCGGCGACCTTTGATTTGACGAGCATGTTGTCAATGTACACCTCCATTGTTTTGGCAATTTGTTCGGCAAACATTTTGTTTACTAAACACTGATAGATTGCTCCAGCGTTCTTCAGGCCAAATGACATTATCTTGTAATAATAAATATCCCGGTCAGTAATAAATAAGGTGTGTTCTTTATTGGGTTGATATATTGAAATTTGGTTATATCCTGAGTATGCATCCATGAAGCTCAGTAATGCGTTCCCATCGATCACATCTACTAGTTGATCGATACGGGGTAGTAGAAAGCTATCTTTGGGACATGCCTTGTTCAGATCAGTGAAGTCGACGCAAATTTGCTACTTACCATTCAACTTCTTTACCAAGATTGGATTGGCGAGCTAGTTTGGGTATTTCAGTTCCTTGATAAAGTTGATGTTTAGGAGTTTATCAACTTCATCTTTGAGCACTCTGGACCGCTCAACATCATAGATCTTCTTTTTTGTCGAATTGGTTGAGCCCCTGAGTCGACGTTTATCCTGTGGCACATTACCTCGGGGCTGATCCCTACCATGTCTACGTGTAGCCAAGCAAACACGTCGAGGTTTTTCTTTAGGAACCCCACAAGATTGCTTGCCATCTCATCACTCAGACTGTTGCCAATTCTTAGCATGCGAGTAGGGTCTTCCTCGCTGACAGCTTTTTGGTTTGCCTTGCTACGGGCTCTTTTTTCTGGATGTGAGGATCTATGGTGTCTTTTAGAGGTCTAGGCTTCTGCTCAGACTCGGTGATGACCATGGTCCTCGAGAGAGGCCATTTTTGCGCAACCTGTATTACCCTATTGTAGCATTCCCAAGAATCTTTCATGCAACTCTTGATTGTTGCAACCTCGCTTGGAGTTAGGAATCTCATTACTTGGCAACGTACCAAGGTGACTATGCTTAGGTCATCCAAGATCGGTCTCCCGACAATGACATTATATGTGATCGAGCGATCAACCACTAAGAACTTCACCATCACTCTCTGAATCTTAGGCTCTTTCCCAAGAGTCACAAGCAAGTCGATTATTCCCTTAGGGACTAGGCTATCCCTGGTGAATTTGTAGAGTAGCAATGGGCATGCCCTCAAGTCTCGCTCTGTGAACCTCATTTCTCGGAAAACTCCTAAGAAAATTATGTTCATTGCACTGCTATTATCGACTATTACGTTGAGTACTTGAGTATTGCCGACCTTGTTGAGATTACAATCACATCATGATTGTGGTGCGGAGATTCTTCATATTCTTCCTTAGTGAATCATATCACCTCGCTCTTTTGCCTGGGCTACTTTGGGCCTTTGGCAGCTTTTGTTCATAGCTCATTACTCGGGGGATCGAGTTTGTCCTAACCTCTCACATGTATTGCTTGCGAGAGCGCCCTAAGCTCCCTGCAATGTCAAGCCCCCCATAGATCATGCCTATTGGAACATCGTTGTTGGATCTTATTATTCTGCTCACTTGTATTTTCGTGAGTTGGCTCCTCCTTAACAAATTCTTTCAAGTGGCCTCTTCGTATCAGATCTTCGATGACATCTTTTAGTGCTCGATACTTATTGGTGTTGTGCTCAATGTCCTGGTGGTACCGACAATATTTATGACGATCTCTTTTGCTTGGTGCCCCCCTCATTCTTTCTGGCATGGGTAACCTTTTAGCCTTACAGGAGACTTCATATAAATGAGCTATATCCTGAGTGAGGAGGGTGTATTCTGGATAATGAGGAAAAGGTTGCCTTTCCTTATGGTTTTTTGTTTTTTTACCTCTTTTGGAACCTGTTTTGGTCCCTATCATTGCGATCTTGGCCCTTTTATTTTTCTGCTAGACGATTTTGTCTCCTGTCCGGGGCTCTTCTTGGCGAGCTTCTAGCTAGGGCAGCTAGCGAGCTTTCCACCTGTTGATGTTTAGCGGCCATTTGATAGAACTTTGCCAAACTCAAATGGCCTTAGCTTTGGAGCTCTTTCTATAGCCTGATTCCCACTATCAGCAAATTCCAGATCGACTCTTCAAGGGCATCTACGACTTTTGCTTGTTCATTCTGGAGCCTCATTAAATACGAGGTCAGTATTTCGTCTCTTTCTTGATGAATATTGCTTAGGTAGCTGAGTGGCATTACAAACTGTCTCTTCACTTAGAATTGTTGTAGGTACAGTGAGGAGAATTATTGCCAAGACTGAATTTAGTTCGCTTTGAGCCTCTTGTACCACCTATTGGCATCCCCCACTAATATGATCGTGAAGCAACGATACTTTGCCAAATCTCAGACCTGATGTAGCTCTATCAGGTCGTTAAAAGAGTCAAGGTGGTCTCTATGATCTCTTTTCCCATCAAACTTGTTCTCTAGTGCCCTAAATCCCTAGGGAAGACGAACTTCTTCCATGAACGGAGAACTCACTATTTCTTCCGTCGCATTGTTCTAGCGGGCTCTTAGATCATCATACATTTTTTGCACTCAATTTAAGTCTTCATTATGAGGAGTACTCTGGCTGCGGACTCTATTCAACCTTACCTCGAACAAGTGAGTCTGGAGATTCGTTGCTTGTGAGCCCCCACCGTCGTGTGCATTGATGCACTAGGTTGAGTTGTGATGGCTGGGTTGGTAGGAGCTGTTATACTCATCAGTGTGCTGCTCGCGACGTTGGTTAAAACTAAAATGTCGATCATTGCTAGATTGGCGAGCGTGACTCATCTCGCAAGCTTGCGAGGTCTGAGCCTACCTTTGGCATGGGTTAAAACTGGCACGTTGACGTTGGGGATATTTTCAAGCAGGTCAAGTATCCCTCTGGCAACCATTGCCTTTATTCTCCCATATGGGCTGTTTACCTGGTCGCCTCCCGGGCTTAGTTTGCCCACGAGACTCTCATTCATAAGCAGAATGTCCCTTGTAATGTCGAGGGTGTCGCTTGCTCCTTGATGCCAACGAACCAGATTGGTCATTGGCTGAGCTCTGACCTATCGAGGTAGCATTAGTGAAGCGCGACTGATTAAGGACCTAGGGGGCCGGTTGTTAATTTCTTAAGTTAGCCATGTTCTGTTGCACCGCTTGTGCAACCATAGTTTTGATCATCTCCACTAGTTGCCCATTCTCGGGATTTGACATCCTTACCCCCTACTGGTTCGCAATCTGCTGCACTGGTGGCATTGGTGGTCAACCTGAAGGAATAGTCTAATGTACCTCCTGATTGGTGGTTTCCAGTGTTGGTTTTTGATATGGTATGGGCCATTGGAATTTTCAAGTGATTGGGTCACTGAAATGGATTGCCAAGAATTCTGAAATTTGGCAAAGACCCTCCTTGTAGCGCTAAAATGTTGATACAAGATTCACACTAACTAGAACGATTCGATTGACCTTGATGGAATCGGAACAAATGTGTGCATGATTAAGGATAACTAGTAATGTATGAATGTAAAACAGTAAAGTAAATGACACAAAGTGTTTTTAAAGTGGTTCGGCAAGTTGTAATCTTGAGCTTACGTCCACTGTTTTCTTATTTTTCTTTGAGAGCTTACAAGAAATTCAGTATAATGCCTAGACTAATTTGCCAACCCCCTTTCCTTCGTTGGAAGGGGTATATATACAAATTTTGTACAAAGGAAAAAGCAAAAATAAAGGGATTACAATTAGGATTGAAATGCAACTCTAACATTACCTGTGAGCTAATTGAACAACTGTCGAGATTGGTCGCAACTAGCTTATGCTGGGTCGGACAATAGTTTGAGCCGAACTGGTTCTGGGTCGAACTGTAACCTCACAGAATTCTGACTTCTCTAAGCTTGATGGAAAAATCACACACAACAATTGTCACATCAATTTGTAGGAAATAATTTGTATAAAAAGTTTGTATATGCCGTGTTTGGCTCAGGGAATGTTGTATTTCTGGGAATGGTATTTTAATTGAAAGATATATTACCTTGAAGATTATAGGGAATGTTTAGGGAAATGTGTTTGGTTAGGTTGGAATAAATTGTGGGTATGTTATAATGATATGTTTGGTTGGAAGAAATAAATTGATGGATATGTTATATAAATTACTAAATTGCGCTCATTTTTAAATATTAGTGTAATATTATTTTAATTGTTATTTTTTGAATCATTCTTTTAACCCATTACATTTGAGATTTTGCTGAGACACACCAACCACATAAAAGTTCAATTTCTAACAAAATCACCCCTATCTACCCAAAGCCACCGCCGACATTTGTCGGAACAACGCACGACCAGTCGTATCTAGCCGACCATGCACCGATCTAACCATTTTCAGCCAGATCACTGGTAGTGGATCTAGCGGTTAACGGCCAAACGACCATTTGGTTGTTTTTGGCCATCAATTTGGCCGGAATGGTTAAATCGGTGCACGGTCGGCTAGATTCGGCTGATCATGCATCATTCTGGCGACATAAGCAACGGTTGCTGCTGGTGGGCGATGATGGTCTTGGTTGGCCTACAATTTGTTTTAAATATAAGGGTATTATTATTAAAAAAAAAAAAAAAAACTTAATTAATTAAGGATAAAATTTTAATAGCAAGTTCATGTAAATTAATTTAAAAATAAGACTATTATTGTCCAAAAAATTTAATAATTAAGGGTAAAATTTTAACAAAATTAAGATTACTAACTAATGTTAAAATACCTAAAAAATGAGAGGTATTCAAATTACCACCTATATAACTAAGCAATTATTATTGGTTTTTTAAGGTTACCAATATCTTATATTACTTTATAATCAAACGTGAAGTACTATAAGATAACATTACCTTAGTATAGTAATGGAGTAACTCAGTGATCAGTTATTCCCAACCAAACGCCCCTAACATATTTATAGTTCTTTAATTTTATAAGAGCAAACGACATGTTCCCACTCGAGGTTTGCTGAAATCCTAAATTCATACCCGTGATTGTCTTTATTCCGTATACCCACTCTTAATCTAACAACATTTCTTTTATTTTAAAAGTTAAAGGGTAAAAATGTCATTGATTGCCCTCCCATCCCCTTCTTTTTCGTCTCTCCTCCATTACTCCATTCTGACACAGGAACTCCATTTTAAACCTTTTATTTTTTATACCCATTCTTCCACTTCTTCTCCTCTTTTACTTTTCTCTTTCTTCTTCTCTTTATTCTTCCAGATTCTTCCTCTTTTTCTTCTTCTCTTCTCTCTACCAGCTGCTTCCCCTCGCCATCCCCACCAAAACCCCAACCAGTTTGCTCCAAGTTTGTTCCCGAAAATTAAAGAAAGCACAAGAAAAATACTAAAGACATGTGCATCTTAAAAAAAAAAAAAGTGAAATGAATAATTCTCAACATGAACATGATTATTGATCAAAGATCCGAGTATTATATTTGTACACAAATCATTTTCGCCCTATAATAATAAACTTTTTTTAGTTATATGTATTATAAAAGAAAAAGGAAAAATTGTTGAGGTAAACCCAGAAGACTGTTGGGTGACGACAGCGAGCGGTGCGACTAGATGGCGTGGGGGTTTTGGTGGGGATGGCGAGGGGAAGCAATTGGTGGAGAGAAGAGAAAAAGAAAGAGAGAAGAAAAAAAGGAGAAGAAGAAGAATCTGGTAAAGAGAAGAGAAGGAACGAAGGAGAAGAAGAAAGAGAAGGAAGAGAGAAGGAAAAGAGGAGAAGAAAAAGAAGAGGAAGAATGGGTTAAAAAAAGGGTAAAATGGAGTTCCTATGTTAGAATGGAGGAGAGACGAAGAAGAAGAAGATGGAAGGGCAGTCAATGGTGGTGAGTTAGAGAAATGGAGTTTTAACACTTTTACCCTTCAATTTTTAAAATAAAAGAAACGATGTTAGATTAAAGGTGGGTATTTAGAATAAACGAAACCAAGGGTGTGAACTTGGAATTTCGGTAAACCTCGGGTGGGATTATGTCGCTTGCTCATTTTATTAGGAAAACTATTGACTTTCGGGTCCGTTTGTTTTATTATTCCCAATCCTATTCCCAAAATACCTAGTTGTTTAATTATTTGGGAAATACCGTTATATTTTTTTAATTACTTTTAGACCCTTTAAGTTTATTAATTTAATTAAACACCCCTAGAAAAAAGTTTAAAAATTAACAAAAACACCCTCACCCACCTATAGTTGCCAAATTGTCGGTGGTTGTCGGAATTTGTCACAATGGCGTAGAAAGGATCGGAACTGGCTAATAATTTAACGATTTGGTCTTTTTCGGCCAGATTTACAGTGGATCTGGAATGGCTGTTGTTGATCGACAACAATGGCTATATCTTTGGCCATTGTTGATGGCCAAAATCTGGCCTTTTGCATCATTGATTGCCAAATTTGGCTGTAGATCTGGCATTTTTCGACCAGATCTGTGATGGATCTGGTCGAAAAATGTCATATCGACGTACGACTGGTCTACATCGTAACGCCAGATTCTAATAGTGGTGGCCAGAATCTGGTACTATAGGTGGGTGGGAGTATTTTTGTTATTTTACAAAATTTTTATATATTGGGGTGTTTAGTGAAATTAGCAAACCTAGAAGATTTTTTTGTTAAATTTTAAATTTTACCTCGTAATACTCACCCTATTTAACTACCCAGTATTATTCCCAAAATTAAATCCAAAATAACAAACCAATCAACCCTCGAATTTTACGAAAACCCTAATAAGTTTTATCTCCTCCATCGTTTTCTTTCTTCTTCTTTACTTCTCCTCTCCTCCTCCTTTCTTCCCCGTCTCTTTCTGTCCTCTCTTCTTCCTTTCTTCTCCGTCTCCTCCTTCTCATTCTCTTTCTCCATCTTCCTCCAATTGCGCCTGGGCAGTGGCTGAATGTTGCCACCACTGCCCAGATCCGATGTTTGGCCACCACGGCTCAGATCCGATGGTTGGCCACCACGGCTCAGATCTGGTGGTTGGCCACCACGGCTCAGATCTGGTGGTTGGCTCACAATAAAGCTTCAATTTTTTTTTTTTTTTAATTTCTTCAGTTTATTATTAATTTTTCTCATTTGGAATCATCGATCAATAGATATTTCTCTTAACCAACTTTCAATATCATTTGGAATTCACTTTTAATATTACACAAGCAATTAATCAAAATGCTAAAGACATAAAATCTGGAGACAACCCAGTTGAACATTTTGATAATTGCTTGTGTAGATATTAAAAGTGTTTCTCAGCGTTTTACCCTTTTTGGGGAGATTTTGAATAAAGGTTTTAGGCGCAAATTCTGTGATTTGTAGAGAGAAAGATTATGTAGTCAACGGATTTACTGGTAAGACGCCTTCTTTCTACCTCCATATCTTATCTTTCCTCTTCACTTTACTTCATTGTTTTCTTAGCTTATACGATTCCTTTTCTTTTGCATATATTTTTCTGTATTTTCTTTTTAAGTAATCACTCTTCTCTTTGTAAGAGATCTTTAAATCTTACAGAATATATATATATATATATATTTTTTTTTTTTTGGGGTTTTTAATTTCTCTTGGTCGAAGTTCATCATTTTGTTGTTTGATTTAGGTTCTTGATGGTATCATTATTCGAAATAATTTGGTACCTTTACATGTATTGTAAATGCTTGTAAAATCTTATGGCTAAGCATGAAAATTTAGTATCAGAATTTTCGAATTCCAAGAAGAACTTTCTTGGCAGGTTTTCTTTTCTAGTTTTCTTCTTTTTTATACTGGAGTTTTGTAAAAGTTTAGGAAATTGGTTGAAATATATACTGAATTATGGAGCCTTTTGTAATGGATGATGATCAGATCTCAGATCTACCTCCTTTTATCATTGATAAAATTATGTCTCACCTCTCCAGAAAACAGGTAGCTCAAGCTGAATGAGATTGGCAAGTAATGAAAAACATTGTGAACGTATAGAGCGAATTTTATGAAATTTATTGATGTTTCCCTGCTTCGGTTTCTATGAAGACATTTAGGTTATTTATAAGTGTTGTTGATATTAAAACAGATGATAAGAAGCTGTACATTTTGAGAAGCCACCTGATACGATAAGGTTCTGTATTATTTCTTACTGATGCTTGATCCGAAGACGGACAATTTTATGGATGCGTTGCCAAAGCTTCCAAAAGGAGGATTGGTGTTTTTCTGGAGTTGATGAGACGGTTTTTCTTTTAATTTTTAATTTTTTTTACTGGCAAATCACTCCTCAAAACAGACGGAAGTTAAAAGAATTTCTTGGCGAAGAGACCAAAGTGCCCATAATAATCTTCTCTTAAATAATATTTAAGTTAAAAATGTTAATAAAGAAATAAAAATAGTTAAATCTAGAAGATTAAAAAGAATAACTTTACATATATGATATATCTATATATACAAAATCCCACCCACATTTGATTAAAATCTTATGCAAAGTTGATCAGAGAATAAGTACCAAGTAATAAACCCAATCTTTAGCTTGCATAAGTTGATTTTAACAGGGACACAGCCAAAATTTTGATTTAATGATGGCAAATTAAAAGAAAATTTTGAAATATTAAAAAAATAAAGATTAAAAAAACGAGAAATTTACCACAAAATTAAAATTTGAGGTCTAATTAATGCTTTTATTTTGAATAAACGAAGAATTATATATATATATTTGAGCTTTAACTACTTTCATAGGAGAAAGGGGGCTTTGTTATAAATACAAAGTAGGAGGGGATTTGCATAATCTTCTAATGTCAGTGGGGCATGAGCCCCCAATCAGCCTTAGTGGCTCCGTCCCGGATTCCAGTTGTGTAGTGTAAACGGAATAAGAAGGTAGAAAGGGATTCAATTTATAGCCAAAGGTGTCGGTCAAAAGATTATTTAAGCCTTCTCTAATCCCCTAAGCTTTCCCTTTTGATTAAACAAATTTCCAGACACTTTATCAATAATGATTGGCCCCACACCAGTTAAAGACAGAGCGCCTTCTTATGGGCCCCATTCTCTGGAGCTTCAAGCTGGCTCTCGCACTACTCGGTACTCACTCACTCACTGCTGACTGTTCCCACTTTCAAACCCATCTTCTGTTCTGTATTAACAGTTTAACACTCTCGCTAAAGATAAGATATTGAGTTCTAAGAGAGAGAGAAGGGAGGGGATCCAATGCCTGGAGGTGCACTGTGTTGTTGTGTTCCTTTCTTCTTCTTTCTACTTGTCGGGTGGTTCCCAAATTTTTGTTTGGGAGGTGACCCTTACGCGTTCTTTGAATGGACTGTCTCTTACATCACGGCTTCTCCCCTTGGAAGTAAACAACAGGTGCTTTTATTTCTTTTCAGATTTTCAATTATTCATTTTTATTTGATAGTTCATTGTCAATTTAATGAATTATTTTACTAAAGTAACTTAAATAATTGTTAAAGAACAGAACTTGTTAAAGGATATATTAATATTGCATGAATATATGAAAACTTTTGACACTTTTTAATCAAAATATTTGCCTATACAACCCAGTTTAGGATTTTGACTTGTGGGTCAGCTAAATATTGCTCATCCATGTCGAGTGATAATTTCAATTGCTAAGATAATGGGAGGTGCTGACACTTTTTTATTTTTTATTTTTCAAATTGTTTCAATATTGTTTTTTTCCAGGTAATAGGGATTAATGGGCAGTTTCCAGGGCCAATTCTCAACGTCACTACCAATTGGAATGTTGATATTAATGTTAAGAATGATCTTGATGAGCCATTGCTTCTCACTTGGTATAATATGTTGTTATCGTTAGAAATAGCTGGTAAAGATGGCATTATTGTTGATATTATTTCACTTCAAATGTAGGAATGGCTTACAGCATAGGAAGAATTCTTGGCAAGATGGTGTTTCAGGGACAAATTGTCCAATTCCTGCTGGTTGGAACTGGACATATCAGTTTCAGGTCAAAGATCAAATAGGAAGTTTTTTTTACTTCCCTTCCCAAAACTATCAGAGGGCTGCAGGTGGATATGGGGGAATCATCATTAACAACAGAGATGTTATTCCGTTACCCTTTTTGATGCCTGATGGTGATATTATACTCTTTATTGGTGACTGGTATACAAAGAGTCATAAGGTCAGTAAAATGTTTGTATGGCTTGCTGTTTTTGGTGTATATTAGCCATTTTTGTTATCTTCAGGAGTAGTAACCAATGCTAATTGGTAAACAGAAGCAAAGGAAAGACGTTGAGAATAATAAAGACCTTGGAGTTCCTGATGGTATCCTCATTAATGGATTTGGTCCCTATCGCTATGATGCAGCAGTTGTTCCAGAGGGCATTGCTTACCAGACAATAAATGTTGAACCAGGTAAGTTTGTGTATGTGATGCTTGAATTTCTGCTGTTGGAGCAAAACCTTGCTTAAAGTAATTAACTAAAGCAATCTTTTAAACTTGGGTTTTTCGCTGTCCCAAGTGGATTGAGTGAAACCGCTGTGGGTTTTATAGCCTCTAAGATATAGCAGTCTAAATGCTTTAATATATGATGTGCCATACAGGATATGGTGGCCTTCTCTCATAGAGTGACAGACAGTCAAGAGTTAAATCCTCTCATTTTATTATTGGCCAGTGAAACATCCAAGTGCAGCTGTGTGGTTTGCTAATTGCGGGTTTAGGTGCTCATTAGATTATAAGCATTCTATTTTTTATCTTAGTATTATTCGAAAAAGGTTACATTTTTTTGTTAGGGAAGTTTTCTCTTTAATTTTTTATTTTATTTTATTTTTATTTTTTCCTTCGTTGGAGGAAAGGGGAGGGAGGGAGGGTCAGGTGATGGTGTTTCCTAAATTTCATGGAACAATTTCTTTCAAGTTAGTTACATCTATGGTAATATGACTCCAATTCTCAGTTTCTTCTTTGGGGAGTTACACTTTACAAGCTATTAGTGATTTTTCTCTCAAGAGTCAATGGTACTTCTAATTGTGGTCAAAATTTTCTAAACATTATATCTTTTGCAATTTCATTATGTGCTTTCAATGATAGCTAAGTATTTCATATGTTATTTGAAACAGGAAAAACGTACCGCCTCCGGGTTCACAATGTTGGAACCTCAACCAGCTTAAATTTCAGGATACAAAATCATAACTTAGTACTTGTTGAGACTGAAGGATCATACACAGTTCAACAAAACTACACAAATATGGATATTCATGTTGGTCAATCGTACTCATTTTTGGTTACGATGGATCAAAATGCCAGCAGCGATTACTACATCGTTGCCAGTCCTCGGTTTGTTAATTCGTCTGATTGGGACAAAGCTAAGGGAGTGGCTATCTTGCACTACTCAAACTCTCTGGGACCTGCTTCAGGTCCTCTTCCTGATCCTCCTACTGTACTCGACACGTATTTCTCAATGAATCAAGCTCGATCCATAAGGTTGTAGTTTAAGCATATCCTTTTTCTGGATTGACATAGATATATCCTGAAATATGCTGTTGACCTTTACAAGAAGGTGTTTTCTTCAAAAAACCCTCTGTCTGAATATTTCAGCTGCTTGAAAATTGATGAACATTTAGACACGGAGAAATATCCCTGGAATGTATATCCACTATTTTTTTTTTAAAATTAAAATATGCTTAAAATTTTTAAATTTTTGCTTATATTCTTTATGGTTCTTTTGATTCTAGTAGATTTGTGCTGACTATTTTAATATCTTTGGCCTGGTGGTGATTTATAGGTGGAATGTCTCTGCTAGTGCTGCTCGTCCCAATCCACAGGGATCTTTCAAGTATGGTGAGATTACCGTGACAGAAGTATATGTAATTCTCAATAGACCTGCTGAGCTTATAGATGGGAAGTGGCGTACGACCCTCAACGGTATTTCATACTTGCCACCTTCAACACCCCTAAAGCTTGCTCAGCAATTCAACATTTCAGGGGTCTACAAGCTTGATTTCCCGTACAGATTGATGAACAGACCTGCGAAACTTGATACTTCTGTTATTAATGGTTCTTTCAAAGCTTTCATGGAGATCATCTTTCAGAATAATGATACCAATGTACAGAGCTACCATATGGATGGCTATGCATTCTTTGTTGTGGGGTAAGCTTTTGGTTTTGATATTGTTTCCTTTCTTTGTTCCTAATTTGTGGATGAAAACTGGTATTATAAATTTAAAATTTTCCTATTTGAACTGTAGTATGGATTTTGGAGTGTGGACAGAAAATAGCAGAGGCACATACAACAAATGGGATGGTGTTGCACGCAGCACTACACAGGTAATCTTCTGTTATAGTCTTTGTCCCCATGGAGTCGATTTTTGAATGCATTTAAGCTTTTACATATGTGCCCTTATTAACCTCCAAAAGGTAGAAATTAAAATTCGGCCCTCTGGAACCTGTTCATTTACATTATTCCGTGAACATGATCTGCAATTTCTTAGATGGTGAAAGTGGTACAGTTTAATAGATCTGAAGGAGGCAAGTTCAAAGCTGCTGGTGGTGTGCCATCACTGACTGACTTTTTCGGCGAAGTTCAGTTGTTGTTTGACCTTGTGGTGGGGGTCGATAATCCTTACACTGTGAAAGTGGTACGGTTCAATTGATAGGAAGGTGGCGAGTTCCAAACTTGTGTCAATGTAATATCTAGGGGTGGGCAAAAAATAGGGTAGAACTGAAACCGACCCTCACAGGATCTGTTTTGGTTCTAAAAAATTGGAACCAGTACTGTGTGGTTCCGGTTCTGATTCCACCACTGGAGGAACCGGAATTCGAACTGGGAACCGGAATCGAGACCTGGGTACTAGGGTAAGAATCGGGACTGAACTGTAATTTTTGTAAAGTTTTGGGGTGTATTTTAGTTTTGGGGTGTATTTTAATTTTTGGTGGGTGTATTTGTAATTTTTGTGAATAGTAGGGGCTAATAGTTTTCCCGAATACCTGGAACCGAAACCAGAACCTGTGTTTCAGGTTCAGGTTCCAAGCTTTTAGGAACCGGAACTGACTGGTTCTGGTTTTGGGTCCAAATCCTAAGAACCGGTCGATTCCGGTTCCGGTTCTAGGGGATTTGGGCAGGTACCCGGACCCACCGACTGCTAGTAATTTTACTCGCTGCCATTTTCCAATGAAGTTTTCACATAATCTAAGCTGTGTTTGTTTTCCTATTCCTATCCTATCCTATCCTATCCTATTCAAAGATGTGTGTTGGCCATTTTCTGGGCACTATTGTCACCGACAATTGCATTGGTTGACTGTGCAGCGTGTGGTCATCAATTTGTAATGGCAGTGTGATGAATGGTAGCAGAGGCAACAGTGATGATGGTGGCTGTGTGTCATGAGTTATGTTATGGCTTAAGATTTCTGATTTAGCCGTTTAGCCCTGGTCAATAAAGAACTACTAGGGAAAGTATTTGACAATTTTTGAAATGAAAGGAGAGGCGAGGGATAATAGCCCTAATTTGAATTAATCTTTTTTCAATATTTTCAATATTCTTCCAAAATGAATTCACAAACGAATAACCTGTTTTATTTGAAGTCTGAAAATTAGTTCCAAATACCTTTGTGATTTTCTGTATTTCAGTCTCAACCTTAGTTTCAATGTCATCTTTGTTGCTACAAATAGTCCTTTACTACCAGGGTTTTATTTATACTTTAATGCATTTTGTGGAGAGGATTTATTAGTGTTTATTTAAGTAGTTGCAAAGACAACTACTACTTTTTTTCATTTTAGTTTATATTCTTTGCTGTATGTTTATGGAATCATTAGTTATAACTTCTTATTCATCACATGATTGCAGGTCTTTCCCGGAGCTTGGACAGCTATTTTAGTTTATCTTGACAACCCCGGGATATGGAACCTCCGTACTGAGAATCTCAACTCATGGTATTTGGGCCAAGAAGTTTATATGAATGTTGTAAATCCCGAGATTGACAAATCTGAGCCTCTATTGCCTGACAACGCCATATATTGTGGTCTGCTTTCACCCTTACAGAAGTAAGTTGTTAGAAACACAACTACTTTCTCATTTAAGTCAATTTACTATGTTCCTTGCATGGAAAGTTAACTCTAAAAATATTTTTTCAGATTGAATTTGCTTCGAAATTGATCTAGATTGAAAATTGATCATTGGACATTCTTTTATTGTTAGGGAGATCTTACGGATGTCTTTTAAAGATATATATCATTTGCACAAAAAATTTTGGTGAAAGCCATACAAATGTTTGTATTTTGTTTGAAGCTATACAGTTGTGTGCCAATTTAGTTCCCTTATTCTAAACTCCTTTGCTAACTTTTATGGACTATTACTTACTTTTGCAGAGACCAAGCTCAAAGAGTTAAGTTTTCGAGCGCACCATCGATTTCCAGCGCAGATAGAACAGTTTTACTTGCATTTGTCATAGCCCTCTTTAGTTATTTAACGAAGTAACAGAGTTTTGCATCACCTATAAGTGAGCAGTATGATCATATTCTTTAAACCTGGAATATACTTGGGCCGTTCAAGGAATTCAATTTGTTTCCACAGTGCAGGAATCCATTTACTGAAGGTAGTGTACAATTTTGTTGGATAAAAGCCTTGTACCATCGCATTTACAGCATGTATCATTAACAATATAAATTTTTGAAGTAATTGCATATAAATGTTGAATGCTTTGGGACATAGAATTTGTGACATTTCCTTGGGCCTGTAGATTAATTTAGTTTATACCCAATTGAGATGGTGGACTTGGCAAAATAATCAATTTATATTTTTGTTGCTGAAAAACTATCGATATGGTACTTGTGGTGCTGTGTTTGTTCTGTCTGTGTGCGGATTTTCTTGTATGTGCTAGGAAATGGATCATCATTTTGACATGTATATGACTTAGTTTTCTTTTCCTGTAGCACCCACAGGAGATATCGGTTATCAGTTCAACAAGTATAATACTTTCTGTACATTTGTTTCGAGAGCATAAAAGATAACACTGGTAATCTATCTTATTTTTGGACAATTACTACGTTTGGATGTTAAGTAATGAAAGATTACGATAAACTTTCAATGCCAATAAGGGTTGTTGTAGGTAAAAACGGGGGTAATTCGATTATCGTTTGGGAGAGTGTCATTTTTCCATTATGAGGGTAATCAATTGTTTATACCAATTTTACCTTTAATTAATAAGCATTTTGGACACAAATGTCCTCATATGTCTATTAAATAACAATTAGTTCAAATATGCAAAATGATTTCTTTAATCTCATATAAATTTTTTGGACTAAAATGCCTTAACTATTTACATGAAAAATACCCAAAATACCCTTAGTCACCCAAGACAATTGTCGGCCACCATCGTCAACAGTCATCAAAACGGCGCACGATTGGTTGGATTTTGTCGGTTATGCATCGATCTAGCTATTTTTGACCAAATCGAAGAATGGATCTGGCTTTCCTACCATATCCACGGCCATCTGGTCGTTTCCAACCTTCAATCTAATTGAAAACGGCCAAATCGGCACACGACGGCCAAATCTGATTGGTCGTGCGCTGTTTGGGCGGCTAATGGGGATGGCTGGCAACCGGCAGTTGTCTTGGGTGGTTAGGTGTATTTTGTTAAATTTTAAACTTTTGTTGGTGGGGTGTTTTAGCTAAATTCTCAAATATAGGGGGTTAAAATGTTATAAATAATAATAATATTAACAAGGATGGGCAATTCAGTAAAAAGCCTCTAATAATATTTTATTCCTCCCAACCAAACATATTAATTATTTATCACCAATCTAATAAAACATATTAGTATAACATTCTTTCATTAATCTTCGAAGTAATCTATTTCATGGTAATTTTATATTTTCAGTGATAAAAAATTCTATGCTACATTTGAAGAATGTTTTCTTTAACTTAGAAATATCTAGCAACAGGGGATAAGTTTGAGTAAGTTTCATGTTAGTTTAAGTGTCCGTTTGATTCTGTTTCAAGCCATCTTCGTTATCCTATAGATTGTTGTCAATTGTGATCAATCACATTCTGGGTTCTGTCTATGTAAAGATTAGAAAAGATTGTTGGTGGTTATGAGGTTCAAACATCCTGAATAAGGTATGAAAGTCAGCCCATTGGATAAATAGATTGATTAAGACAAAAAAACTGTATACTTACTATCACTTTTGTTCAGTTGGATTGAATAGCAAATTTGAATTGAATACTTATTGCAGCTTAGCTTAAACGCCAAAGCTGTTTTAGATGGAAATGTGGTAAAGACATAAAGTCACCACTTTTTAATGGTGGGACTGGGAGGTGCAACATAAACCAAGTAACTTAAAAGGTTACTCACTTATATAATAATAGATTTCAATAAATGTGGGTTAGAAGAAAGCCTTTGTATGTATGTGGGCAAAGCATTTTGGTTTGAACTAGTACAAATTTGTAGTTTTTGGCAACAGAAAAAAAAAACGTTTCTCTTTTATGGTGACAAAAGGTTATCATCCTTTTTATCAAGAATTTAAATATAATACACATGCTTCTTTACATAACAAATGTATACAAGTTTTTCTCATCAAACATGAACAAAAAACATATTTTAAAGATAAGGAAACTTAGGATAAGGAATGTAGTACCAAAAACTCATCCTAAATTCAATTAAAGAAAAAGAATCATTGTACATTATATAACATAACATAACAAAACTAAACTAAATACATTAATATATCAGTGCTGACATCGTTCTAAAACATTTTATATATCACATTAACTTTTACGTTTCAAAGGACTTGCTCTATTTAATGCTGTTGTTACCACTTTTATTTTTTTTTTATACCGGAGTGTCCGTCAAATTTTATCATTATATTAACCCAATCCAAATAGTAACATTATCCTAGTGCCTAATATGACATCTCAACAGTCAAAATCTTACAAAAATAATGAAGATGTAATGGTACATTTAGTTTATTGCAGGGTAGGTTAGCAACACTTTGGTATCTAAAAATAGCACTTTAATCCTTGTTCAAAGTAACACATTTCACTGCTTGTGCAGGTCAGAGTGGTAGTTTTTTTATTCTAATGGACTGATGGTATATCTTAAAACATTGGGGCCCCAAATATTTATCCTTTTTACAGCCTTTTGTAGGATCTGGTGTTGCAAGCATGAGAAGTTCAGTTTGGTTTTGATCCACGTGTCACGCGATCATTGTTCCATTTCCCAACTATTGCCACTAGGCCAAGTTGATTTATTATTTATTTTTGTCCTTTTGTCTTAATCTTCGTTCTTGCCTTGTAAGCAATAGTATTTTAACTACTGGCTCTCCCATCTCCATCTCCATCTCCATCTCCATCCATCTATATAAATCTTTCAACGATCAATCAATCAAAGAGTGTCCTTTATTTTTATCTTTGTAATTCTTCAAAGATTTTTTTTTCTTTTTATTGTTCATGGCTAAGACTAGTCTTATCTTCTACAATCTACTGGTTTTTTACTCCTTCTTCAGCTATGTTTTCCTCACACATTCTGCTCCTCAATCTGCTCTCATCACTCAGCTTCCTAGCTTTCTGGCTCTTTTCCTTCCAAACATTATTCTGTTTTTTATCTTTTTATGTTTTTATTTCTTTTTGGCTATTTCAACAGTTTTTTTTTGTTTGGTCAAAGGTCAAACATTTTTTTTAATTTCCCTGTTCATGGTTGTATTAATGATTTTATTGTGGTGGATTTGAGGTATGTGACTGTTGATGAAGTCATGGCAAGAATCTTTTTACTATTTTGTTGAATCTGAAGGGAATCCAACAAAAGATCCGTGGTTCTGTGGCTCAATGGTGGACCAGGATCTCCAGCTTGATGGCTTTTGATATGAGCATGGTAACAATTCAATTATTTTGCTTTATAATAGCTTATATGTTATGTGTTACTATATGTTTGAATTGTTTGTGTTATATTCCTTCTGTTTTATCACAAAAGTCCTATTTGTTTGGATTGCCTTTGTTTGAATCATGTCATTCCATCTTTAGTTAATTCTAACCAAAACACCAATCATGTTTGACTCAAGCATATATGATCTTTTCTGTGCCCTTCAATTATGTAATCTTCTATTGTTTACAGTGATACTTTATTTTTTGCTCCCTTATCTTTATTGTTTCTCTTTGTAGTCATCCCTTCTTCTTTTTGTCCTCTTTGTATATTGCAGGCCCTTTCAATTTGAAGCCGCGACGACGAAAGAAACTGTGCTCAAATTGCATCTTAATCCAAACACTGGTCCAAGGTTCATCTTGATTAGTTGATTTTGTTTGATTATAAAACATTTGACTGTTTCGCACTATTAATGTATGAATGAATATTACTCATAAATATAGTCATATTCATTTTCCCATGTGTAAAATCATCTCATTCATGATTATTTTCGATTCAGGTTTCCAGCGTTATTATTTAATTCCCCGCTGGTGTTGACTTTCTTACCAAAATGAAACTGACTACACTACTGGTGACCTAAAGACTGCCTCTGATACACACTCATCCTTCTCAAGGTATTAATGGGAGGGGTGACTAATTTGCGTACTGACTATGTTATAAGTATATATTTTTTTTTTATTCCTAAGAAATTTACGTTTCAACAATTTGTGCTTGTGCAATCAGTGGTTTGACTATATCCCGAGTTCCTTTCCAACCCATTTTTTATTGCGGGAGAGTCATATGCTGGAGTAATGTGCCGACTCTGGCTTCTGAAGTTTGTAAAAGGTAGTTCTTCTTATTTCTGTATTGTTGTTTCGGGTTAATCTAAGGTGCTACTGCGGATTTCACACAGGAATTGATGCTGGTGTAAAGCCTGTTCTCAACTTCAAGGTATGCATCTTTAAAAGGTTCTTTTGATGAAGTTAAATTTCATGGCTGCAACCTCATTCATTTTATACGGATATTTGGTCGGAAATGGAGTTACAGATCCTGAGTTGATGGAAACGCTCTTGTTCCATTTGCACATGGGATGGGCCTGATCTCAGATGAGCTATTTGAGGTGGTGGACCGACTTATCATCGTATAGGGCATTTGCATGCTAGTTTCGTCTGAATCCTTAATGCTAAATAGATTGTCCCTATATTCTTGTTTGTGGAAGTAATGTTGCTACAGTTTAAAATCTCTATCTATTTACCAAAAAGTTTGATTCTTTTCCTGAAGTTGTTTCTTCCAGTGGAAAAGCTTTTTCACTTTTATACAGAAACATAAAAATGGCATAATGAGGTTTTAAAGGTGACCTCGTCTGCGGAAAGTCAAAGAATAGACTTTAAGTATTTGCTTGAAATATTTCCATTTCCAACATTAAGAGAAGTACCGCATCAATGTAGTTATGCTACCTGACCCTTGTGCCACTAGATGTACTTTATCCTTGGAAAAGTTCTAGTTGATTGATGTTTCGGTTTTTCTATTTCTGAAACTTTTAGTTTCTTAGTAATACCATCAAATTGAATAAGTATTGAGAATGGCATGAAATCTTGCTTTCCCAACACAATATCATAATGGTGTATCCGTTGCTCTATGTGGCAGGAGCGCAAAAGGAGTGCAACGGAAATTACTATAACCGATGAATGGACTTGTAACAGCAAGCTCGCTGAGGTTGACGAGGTGATTTAACTGCATTGTTAATTGGCTATAATGATTTAAGATAAGGCCAGGATATGATTCATGCGTTCCATTTATTCATAAGAATCTTATAAATTCAGGATTAGACGGTTTAAACATATACGACATTTTAGAACCATGCTATCATGGCACTGAGGCATCAGAGAAGGGCTGTTAACTTAAGGTTACCTTCCAGCTTCGCGGATTTGGTGAGACTGATAGGTACCTTCCTGTGAAAAAGGATATTTGGTCGTGCCTGCCTTTAGAGCTCCTGTGAGATGGAATTGTTCCAACTTGGCCACAACTCCTCAATAGCATCTTCTGTTCCATGCATGGTAAGTCACTTGGAAACAATCTTAGACTTCTTTCTCTACTTCCTCTGGTGATGATTTCAACATGAAGAAAATCTTATAATCCTTTTGCGTTTTATTCAATGCAACTGAAAGGATACGAAATTCTTGGTTTCTCATGGTCATTATATACATTTGAGAGACCTGCTTTCTACACTTATGCTCAGTTGGTTTTCTCAATTCATAACACTACACTACATTTCCTTCATTGTCAATATTGTGGTAGCTCGGTTTATTTTAATCAGACTTTATCTTGGTACACTTTTGAGAATCATATAGAACTCATTTTCAAATTTAATATTATTCTGTAGGATGACGAAATTGCAACTTCATGGCTCAAATCCAGCAGTTGGAAAGCAATTCACGCCGAAAGGTTAGTGATCTCTTTTTCATTTGTCTCGCAAAATTTTGAAACGGTTTTTTTATGATCCTTGTCATGAACAGGGAAGCCTTGTTGGTGATTGGCAATTATGTACACAACAATTCAATTTCACCATGACGCCGGAGCATGATCAAATACCACAAGAACCTCACTGCCAGGGGATATCGAGCCCTTATATTCAGGTATATCTCCAAACGTCTGCGTTGCATACTGCGTTGGTGCTTGCTTAAAAACCTATCTTCTGTTGCATTGTTTTGTTAATGATAGCTATTTCTATATACTCTTGTGGCAGTGGATCATGATATGTGTTGTTCCGTACACTGGCAGTGAAGCCTGGACAAGATCTGTCGGATATAAGTTGTCGATAAATGGAGGCCTTGGACCCCCGGTGGACAAGTTGCTGGGTACTTCTACTAATTTTCAAATTTCGTTCGTGATTAAAGTAATGTCTTTCTTCTTTCTACTTCAGGAAACATTCATTTTGACCGATCTTATAAATTACAGTTACCAAGGATATGAGAAAAACCTCACCTTTTTAACCATAAAGTATGCTTTTTAAATGCTAAGCTTCTATTACAGATCATGTCTAAACTGTAACTTTCACAACCAATCTTTGCCTTTGTTTTCCGTTGCGTTGGTGCGGGAGCAGGACATACCGTTCCAGAATACAAACCGCGAGAGGCATTGGACTTTTACAGCCGATTCTTGGCGGGAAAACCTATATAAAGAGATGTATGAGCTTTGTTTTGTGGTGCATACTATTGCTTGATTGGGAAGATATCAATGTTGTTTTCACTGATTCTTTTTGGTCACAGTGTTCATGGCTAAAGAATATGAAAGATTATCATAAATCATATCCAAATAGAAAGATTGATGAATTAAATTAGTTGCAGATATATGTGTTTGCACATGCAATACTTGTTCATTGCTTCTGAAAAGTTGCCTTGAAGTCATAGGTATGAATATTTAGGATGAATATCAGAAGTAAAAAAAGAATTAAACAACTTCTCAGTTTATAATGGTGTAGGAAAATAATATGGTAGATGTAAATATAAGTGATTTTGCTTGATTTAATAACTTATCCATTTTTAATAAAGTTTGAAGAGGTTTTTGATCCATTAAGTAAAGGAAAATCTTTGATGAATACATAACAATTTCATCCGTACGACCTCTAACAAGATTGGCCCAGTTTATGTAAATATAGATTCATAATTCTCATCAGAGTTTAAAAGACGAATTTCTCAAAGATATGATATAATAACAAAATCTCTTTTTGGTTTTTTGAAATAATAAAAATTTTATGTTTTACTCAACTCTTAAAATTTATCGGTTTGAATTCGTAATATATCCAAATTGCTTTCCTACCGTATATTTTATAAAAACATAAGAAATAAATCAAAATGGTTTTGAAAAAGAATAAATTAACTAACATATAAACAAAGAAATAAAATAAAATATTTTTTAATTTAAAAAAAAAAAAAAAAAAAAAAAAAAAAATAAATTAAAATTAAAAAAAAAAAATAAAAATTTTTTTACTCTAGCATTAGAATGGTTTTCTCTAACTACTAGAATGAAGTGCGTAAAAATAAAAAATAATTGGATAAATAGTTGTATCTACTAAGCCGAGGTTAGATTTAAATTGCACATGTAAAAAATGATTCTTTAAATAGTTATTCCATGGGTTATCATATAGGGGTTGTTTGGATTGGGAGTATATAAGATAACGGGAGTAATCTTCGTTTATTTTGTAAGATTCTGGTGTTTGGTTTACATGTAACAAAATATTACAGTAATCTTTTATTTCAAATAGTATTTACTGTTGGTAATATGAGGGTAATCTTATTACCTTGCTAGGGGTGCTATTAAAATACTACTGGGGTAATCTGATTTTTCTACCTATTTTGCCCTTAATTAAAAACCATTTCGAACATAATTACCTAAAATGTCTACCAAATAACAATTACTCAACCCCCTTACATTTGAAAAATTGGCTAAAAAACCCCAGCTATAAAAAAGTTTAAAAGTTAACAAAATACCCTCAACCATCCAAGATCACCGTCGACTATGACTGACCATCGTCGACCCCCGGTGTCAGTTGTCGTAATGGTGCACGATTGGTGGGATCTAACTGGTCATGCATCAGTAAGACCTTTTTCAGTTATGGATCATAGATCCATGGTCGGAAAACAGCCACAAATCTAGCCTTTTTACGGCCACATCTTTGGCCGTGAAATGGCCATAGATTTGGCTTTTTTTTGCCATGGATTTATGATCCATGGCCATTTTCGACTTTGTTGGTGGTGGTGGCTGGCTGCTGGTAGTGGTTTGGGGTAGGTGGAGATGATTTTGCTACAAATTAAAGTTTTATATGGCTGGGGTGTTTTAGCAAAATTTCATATGTAGAGGGTTAAAAAAAATGATTCAAAAAATAATAACAAAAAATACAATTATTTTAATATTTAAGAAAAAAGGCAATTTTGTAATATATATAACATACTCACCCATTTATCATTCTAATCAAACATATTATTCAACAATTTATTCGAATCAACCAAACACATTTTTTAAACATTCGTAGTAATTTTCAAGGTGATCTTTCTTTCCATTAATATAATATTCTCTATAATAAAATATTATATAATTCAAATGCCTCCATAACCTATAAAATGCTCGAGACTTGGCAAATGATAACAGAAAAGACAATAATAATAAAAAGATATTTATTTCAAAATATACAATTAATTAATTTTATTTAGGGTTGAAAGAAGCCATTTTTTATTAACCCCCAAAATGTAGTTAATTTTTTTTAATATCCCTATATTTTATAACTAGTTTCTCAACCCCCGAAGTTTAATCAAATAACAGTTTCCTATGAGATTTAAAAAATAACAAAAATCCTTCTACTATTTAGTTGACTGTTAAAATTTTATAAGATGATAAATTAATAGATACTTACTATATTGTTCTTCTACCATTTATTTTAACAATAATACTAAAAACTTAACAACCGAGAATTTCTATTATTATACATCAGGGGGATCATTGTTATAAACCCCTTTGTAAACTTAAAAATTTTAAATAAAAATTCACTTGTATGTATATTGCAAATCCAACTATTTCAAAAGAAAGCTAAAAGGGCAGTTAAAATGGGCCATCCGGTCCATGATCCATCGGCCCATTTAAATACTCCATATCAGAAATACTCGCCTCTGTAACTCTTAACACAACAATGGTGCCCAACGCTCGGCTTCTCTCACAAAAACGCTTCTTCTCCACCAAGACCCTCCACAGAAACCACCTTCAATGGCCCATAAAACAAGTCACGAAGTCAAACTTCAACGACTCTCTTCCAGAAATCAAACATCACATTGCCAACTCCCATTTCATAGCCCTCTCCTTACAGAACACCGGCTCCTTTTCCACGCCGTGGCACCGCCTCTCTGCCTTCGACACGCCCCACACGGCTTACTCCAAAGCCAAGTTCGCCGCCGAACGCTTTCAAATACTTCAGTTCGCCGTCTGCCCCTTCAAGATTGAAGCTCGCAAAGTCGTTGCCTTTCCGTACAACTTTCATTTGTTCCCCAGAGATGAACTCAAGCTCGGAATGCCTTCTTATAGTTTCACATGTCAAACATCGTCTCTAAATTCCATGGCGAAAGAGGGTTTTGATTTTAATGCTTGTATATATGATGGTAAGGTTAAAGTTTTCATTTTGAGAGATAACCGGTTGATCATTTTTTGTTCTAAAAAATGATCCTTTACGATGTTGCACTTTTTTAAGTGCTTTATTGTTAGAAGCTTGTGAAAAAAGCAAGTGGCTTTTAGAAAGAAAATTTTTGTTTTTAATACTTTCATAAGTCATGGTGAGTTTAAAATTTTCATCGAGAGATGCCCTTGAGCATTTTTGTGTAGAAGTGATTTTTGTTGATGTTGTTTGGATAAGTGCTTTCTACTAGAAGCTTGTGAATAAAGCTAGCGGGTCTTAGAAAATAAAACTTTTGCTTTTAATCCTTGCATATGTGATGGCGAGTTTAAAATTTTCATTTGAGAGATGCCCAGTTGAGCATTTTTGTTTAGAAGGGATTTTTGTTGATGTTGTTTGGTTCAGTTGTGAAAAGGATATTTGGTCGTGCCTGCCTTTAGAGCTCCTGTGAGATGGAATTGTTCCAACTTGGCCACAACTCCTCAATAGCATCTCTGTTCCATGCATGGTAAGTCACTTGGAAACAATCCTTAGACTTCTTTCTCTACTTCCTTCTGGTGATGATTTCAACATGAAGAAAATCTTATAATCCTTTTGCGTTTTATTCAATGCAACTGAAAGGATACGAAATTCTTGGTTTCTCATGGTCATTATATCATTTGAGAGACCTGCTTTCTACACTTATGCTCAGTTGGTTTTCCAATTCATAACACTACTACTACATTTCCTTCATTGTCAATATTGTGGTAGCTCGGTTTATTTTAATCAGACTTTATCTTGGTACCTTTTGAGAATCATATAGAAGCTCATTTTCAAATTTAATATTATTCTGTAGGATGACGAAATTGCAACTTCATGGCTCACAATCCAGCAGTTGGAAAGCAATTCACGCCGAAAGGTTAGTGATCTCTTTTTCATTTGTCTCGCAAAATTTTGAAACGGTTTTTTTATGATCCTTGTCATGAACAGGGAAGCCTTGTTGGTGATTGGCAATTATGTACAACAACAATTCAATTTCACCATGACGCCGGAGCATGATCAAATACCACAAGAACCTCACTGCCAGGGGATATCGAGCCCTTATATTCAGGTATATCTCCAAACGTCTGCGTTGCATACTGCGTTGGTGCTTGCTTAAAAACCTATCTTCGTTGCATTGTTTTGTTAATGATAGCTATTTCTATATACTCTTGTGGCAGTGGATCATGATATGTGTGTTCCGTACACTGGCAGTGAAGCCTGGACAAGATCTGTCGGATATAAGTTGTCGATAAATGGAGGCCTTGGACCCCCGGTGGACAAGTTGCTGGGTACTTCTACTAATTTTCAACATTTCGTTCGTGATTAAAGTAATGTCTTTCTTCTTTCTACTTCAGGAACATTCATTTTGACGATCTTATAAATTACAGATATACCAAGGATATGAGAAAAACCTCACCTTTTTAACCATAAAGGTATGCTTTTTAAATGCTAAGCTTCTATTACAGATCATGTCTAAACTGTAACTTTCACAACCAATCTTTGCCTTTGTTTTCGTTGCGTTGTGCGGGAGCAGGACATACCGTTCCAGAATACAAACCGCGAGAGGCATTGGACTTTTACAGCCGATTCTTGCGCGGGAAAACCTATATAAAGAGATGTATGAGCTTTGTTTTGTGGTGCATACTATTGCTTGATTGGGAAGATATCAATGTTGTTTTCACTGATTCTTTTTGGTCATCAGTGTTCATGGCTAAAGAATATGAAAGATTATCATAAATCATATCCAAATAGAAAGATTGAATGAATTAAATTAGTTGCAGAATATATGTGTTTGCACTGCAATACTTGTTCATTGCTTCTGAAAAGTTGCCTTGAAGTCATAGGTATAATATTTGGATGAATATCAGAAGTAAAAAAAGAATTAAACAACTTCTCAGTTTATAATGGTGTAGGAAAATAATATGGTAGATGTAAATTAGTGATTTTGCTTGATTTAATAACTTATCCATTTTTAATAAAGTTTGAAGGGTTTTTGATCCATTAAGTAAAGGAAAATCTTTGATGAATACATAACAATTTCATCCGTACGACCTCTAACAAGATTGGCCCATTTATGTAAATATAGATTCATAATTCTCATCAGAGTTAAAAGCACGAATTTCTCAAAGATATGATATAATAACAAAATCTCTTTTTGGTTTTTTGAAATAATAAAAATTTTATGTTTTTACTCAACTCTTAAAATTTATCGGTTATGAATTGTAAATATATCCAAATTGCTTCCTACCGTATATTTTATAAAACATAAGAAATAAATCAAATGGTTTGAAAAAAATAATTAACTAACATATAAACAAAGAAATAAAATAAAATATTTTTTAATTTAAAAAAAAATAGTAAATGTATGTAAGAGTTACTTAACTTGTAAAATATATACTATTTTTTTACTCTAGCATTAGAATGGTTTTCTCTACTACTAGAATGAGTGCGTAAAAATAAAATAATTGGAATAATAGTTAAGACTAGTCTTATCTTCTACAATCTACTGGTTTTTTACTCCTTCTTCAGCTATGTTTTCCTCACACATTCTGCTCCTCAATCTGCTCTCATCACTCAGCTTCCTAGCTTATCTGGCTCTTTTCCTTCCAAACATTATTCTGGGTATTTTTATCTTTTTATGTTTTTATTTCTTTTTGGCTATTTCAACAGTTTTTTTTGTTATTGGTCAAAGGGTATCAAACATTTTTTTTAATTTCCCTGTTCATGGTTGTATTAATGATTTTAATTGTGGTGGGATTTTGAAGGTATGTGACTGTTGATGAAAGTCATGGCAAGAATCTTTTTTACTATTTTGTTGAATCTGAAGGGAATCCAACAAAAGATCCTGTGGTTCTGTGGCTCAATGGTGGACCAGGATGCTCCAGCTTTGATGGCTTTGTATATGAGCATGGTAATCAATTCAATTATTTTGCTTTATAATAGCTTATATGTTATGTGTTACTATATGTTTGAATTGTTGTGTGTATATTCCTTCTGTTTTATCACAAAAAGTCCTATTTGTTTGGATTGCCTTGTTGTGAATCATGTCATTCCATCTTTTAGTTAATTCTAACCAAAAACACAAATCTAATGTTTGTTACTCAAGCATATATGATCTTTTCTGTGCCCTTCAAATTATGTAATCTTCTATTGTTTTACTAGTGATACTTTATTTTTTGCTCCCTTATTCTTTATTGTTTCTCTTTGTAGTCATCCCTTCTTCTTTTTGTCCTCTTTGTATATTGCAGGCCCTTTCAATTTTGAAGCCGCGACGACGAAAGAAACTGTGCTCAAATTGCATCTTAATCCAAACAGCTGGTCCAAGGTTTACATTCTTGATTAGTTGATTTTGTTTGATTATAAAACATTTGACTGTTTCGCACTATTAATGTATGAATGAATATTACTCATAAATATAGTCATATGTTCATTTTCCCATGTGTAAAATCATCTCATTCATGATTATATTTCGATTTCAGGTTTCCAGCGTTATATATTTAGATTCCCCCGCTGGTGTTGGACTTTCTTACTCGAAAAATGAAACTGACTACACTACTGGTGACCTAAAGACTGCCTCTGATACACACTCATTCCTTCTCAAGGTATTGAATGGGAGGGGTGACTAATTTGGCGTACTGACTATGTTATAAGTATATATATTTTTTTTATTCCTAAGAAATTTAAGTTTCAACAATTTGTGCTTGTGCAATCAGTGGTTTGAGCTATATCCCGAGTTCCTTTCCAACCCATTTTTTATTGCGGGAGAGTCATATGCTGGAGTATATGTGCCGACTCTGGCTTCTGAAGTTGTAAAAGGTAGTTCTTCTTATTTCTGTATTGTTGTTTCGGGTTAATCCTAAGGTGCTACTGCGGATTTCACACAGGAATTGATGCTGGTGTAAAGCCTGTTCTCAACTTCAAGGTATGCATCTTTAAAAGGTTCTTTTGAGTGAAGTTAAATTTCATGGCTGCAACCTCTATTCATTTTATACAGGGATATTTGGTCGGAAATGGAGTTACAGATCCTGAGTTTGATGGAAACGCTCTTGTTCCATTTGCACATGGGATGGGCCTGATCTCAGATGAGCTATTTGAGGTGGGTGGACCGACTTATCATCGTATAGGGCATTTGCATGCTAGTTTCGTCTGAATCCTTAATGCTAAATAGATTGTCCCTATATTCTTGTTTGTGGAAGTAATGTTGCTACAGTTTAAAATCTCTATCTATTTACCAAAAAGTTTGATTCTTTTCCTGAAGTTGTTTCTTCCAGTGGAAAAGCTTTTTCACTTTTATACAGAAACATAAAAATGGCAGTAATGAGGTTTTAAAGGTGACCTCGGTCTGCAGGAAAGTAGCAAAAGAATAGACTTTAAGTATTTGCTTGAAATAATTTCCATTTCCAACATTAAGAGAAGTAACCGCATCAATGTAGTTATGCTACCTGACCCTTGTGCCACTAGATGTACTTTATCCTTGGAAAAGTTCTAGTTGATTGATGGTTTCGGTTTTCTATTTCTGAAACTTTTAGTTTTCTTATTAGATACCATCAAATTGAAATAAGATATTGAGAATGAGCATGAAATCTTGCTTTCCCAACACAAAATATCATAATGTGTATCCGTTGCTCTATGTGGCAGGAGGCGCAAAAGGAGTGCAACGGAAATTACTATAACCCGATGAATGAGACTTGTAACAGCAAGCTCGCTGAGGTTGACGAGGTGATTTAACTGCATTGTTAATTGGCTATAATGATTTAAGATAAGGCCAGGCGATATGATTCATGCGTTCCATTTATTCATAAGAATCTTATAAATTTCAGGATATAGACGGTTTAAACATATACGACATTTTAGAACCATGCTATCATGGCACTGAGGCATCAGAGAATATGGCTGTTAACTTAAGGTTACCTTCCAGCTTCCGGGAGTTGGGTGAGACTGATAGGTACCTTCCTGTGAGAAAAAGGATATTTGGTCGTGCCTGGCCTTTTAGAGCTCCTGTGAGAGATGGAATTGTTCCAACTTGGCCACAACTCCTCAATAGCATCTCTGTTCCATGCATGGTAAGTCACTTGGAAACAATCCTTAGACTTCTTTCTCTACTTCCTCTGCTGGTGATGATTTCAACATGAAGAAAATCTTATAAATTCCCTTTTGCGTTTGATTAACAATGCAACTGAAAGGATACGAAATTCTTGGTTTCTCATGGTCATTATATAATCATTTGAGAGACCTGCTTTCTACACTTATGCTCAGTTGGTTTTCCAATTCATAACACTAGCTACATTTTCCTTCATTGTCAATATTGTGGTAGCTCGGTTTATTTGTAATCAGACTTTATCTTGGTACACTTTTGAGAATCATATAGAAGCTCATTTTCAAATTTAATATTAATTCTGTAGGATGACGAAATTGCAACTTCATGGCTCAACAATCCAGCAGTTAGGAAAGCAATTCACGCCGAAGAGGTTAGTGATCTCTTTTTCATTTGTCTCTGCAAAATTTTGAAACGGTTTTTTATGATCCTTGTCATGCAACAGGGAAGCCTTGTTGGTGATTGGCAATTATGTACAAACAAAATTCAATTTCACCATGACGCCGGGAGCATGATCAAATACCACAAGAACCTCACTGCCAGGGGATATCGAGCCCTTATATTCAGGTATATCTCAAACGTCTGCGTTGCATACTGCGTTGGTGCTTGCTTAAAAACCTATCTTCTGTTGCATTGTTTTGTAATGATAGCTATTTCTATATACTCTTGTGGCAGTGGGGATCATGATATGTGTGTTCCGTACACTGGCAGTGAAGCCTGGACAAGATCTGTCGGATATAAAGTTGTCGATAAATGGAGGCCTTGGACCTCCGGTGGACAAGTTGCTGGGTACTTCTACTAACATATTTGCAACATTTCGTTCGTGATGAAAGTAATTGTCTTTCTTTCTTTCTACTTCAGGAAACATTCATTTTGACTGGTCTTATAAATTACAGATATACTCAAGGATATGAGAAAAACCTCACCTTTTTAACCATAAAGGTATGCTTTTTAAATGCTAAGCTTCTATTACAGATCATGTCTAAACTGTAACTTTCACAATCAATCTTTGCCTTTGTTTTTCGATTGCGTTGTGCAGGGAGCAGGACATACCGTTCCAGAATACAAACCGCGAGAGGCATTGGACTTTTACAGCCGATTCTTGGCCGGAAAACCTATATGAAAGAGATGTATTGAGCTATGGTTTTGTGTGCATACATATTGCTTGATTGGGAAAGATATCAATGTTGTTTTCACTGATTCTTTTTGGTCATCAGTGTTCATGGCTGAAAGAATATGAAAGATATATCAATAAATCATATCCAAATAGAAAGATTGAATGAATTAAATTAGTTGCAGAATATATGTGTTTGCACATGCAATACTTGTTCATTGCTTCTGAAAAGTTGCCTTGAAGTCATAGGTATGAATATTTATGGGATGAATATCAAGAAGTAAAAAAAGAATTAAACAACTTCTCAAGTTTATAATGGTGTAGGAAAATAAATATGGTACGATGTAAATATAAGTGATTTTGCTTGATTTTAATAACTTTATCCATTTTTAATAAAGTTTGAAGAGGTTTTTGATCCATTTAAGTAAAGGAAAATCTTTGATGAATAACAATAACAATTTTATCAACCGTACGACCTCTAACAAGATTTGGCCCAAGTTTATGTAAATATAGATTCATAATTCTCATCAGAGTTAAAAGACGGGAATTTCTCAAAGATATGATATAATAACAAAAATCTCTTTTTGGGTTTTTGAAATAATAAAAAATTTTATGTTGTTACTCAACTCTTAAAATTTATACGGTTATGAATTAGTAAATATTATCAAATTGCTTTCCTACCGTATATTTTATAAAAACATAAGAAATAAATCAAAATGGTTTTGAAAAAGAATAAATTAACTAACATATAAACAAAGAAATAAAATAAAATATTTTTTAATTTAAAAAAAAAAAAAAAAAAAAAAAAAAAAATAAATTAAAATTAAAAAAAAAAAATAAAAATTTTTTTACTCTAGCATTAGAATGGTTTTCTCTAACTACTAGAATGAAGAGCGTAAAAATAAAAAATAATTGGGTAAATAGTTGTATCTACTAAGCCGAGGTTAGATTTAAATTGCACATTAAAAAAAAATGATTCTTTAAATAGTTATTCCATGGGTTATCATATAGGGGTTGTTTGGATTGCGGGTATATAAGATAACGGGAGTAATCTTCATTTATTTTGTAAGATTCCGATGTTTAGTTTGCAAATAATAAAATATTATAACAATCTTTTATTTCAAATAGTATTTATCGTTGGTAATATGGGGGGTAATTTTATTACTTTACTAGGGGTGTTATTAAAACATTATTGAGGTAATCTGATTTTCTACCCATTTTTCCCTTAATTAAAAACCATTTCGAACATAATTACTCTCAAATGTCTATCAAATAACAATTACCTAACCCCTTTACATTTGAGAAATTGGCTAAAACACCCTAGCTATAAAAAAGTTTAAAAGTTAACAAAATACCCCCAGCCACCTAAGATCACCGCCAGCCGTGATTGACCACAGTTGACCCCCGGTGTCAGTTGCCGTAATGGTGCCCAATCGGTGGGATCTAGCGGGTTATGCGCTGGTAAGACCTTTTTCAGTCATGGATCATAGATCCATGGCCGAAAAACGGCCACAGATCTAGCATTTTCACGGCCACATCTTTGGCTGTGAAATGGCCATAGATTTGGCCTTTTTTGGCCATGGATTTGTGATCCATGGCCATTTTCGACTTTGCTGGTGGTGGTGGTTGGCTGTTGGCAGTGGCTTGGGGTAGGTGGGGGTGATTTTGCTATAAATTAAAGTTTTATATGACTGAGGTGTTTTAACAAAATTTCATATGTAGGGGGTTAAAAAAAATGATTTAAAAAATAATAATAAAAAATACTATTATTTTAACATTTAAAAAGCAGGGCAATTTAGTAATCTATATAATATACTCACCTATTTATCATCCCAACTAAACATATTATTTACCAATTTATTCGAACCAACCAAACATATTTTCTAAACATTCGTAGTAATCTTCAAGGCGATCTTTCTTTCCATTAATATAATATTCTCTGTAATAAAACATTATATGATTCAAACACCTCCCACAACCTATAAAATGTCAGAGACTTGACAAATGATAACAGAAAAGACAATAATAATAAAAAGGTATTTATTTCAAAATATACGATTAATTAATTTTATTTAGGGTTGAAAGAAGCCATTTTTTATTAACCCCCAAAATGTAGTTAATTTTTTTAATATCCCTATATTTTATAACTAATTTTTCAACCCCTGAAGTTTAATCAAATAACAAAGTTTCCTATGAGATTTAAAAAATAACAAAAATCCTTCTACTATTTAGTTGACTGTTAAAATTTTATAAGATGATAAATTAATAGATACTTACTATATTATTCTTCTACCATTTATTTTAACAATAATACTAAAAACTTAACAACCGAGAATTTCTATTATTATACATCAGGGGGATCATTGTTATAAACCCCTTTGTAAACTTAAAAATTTTAAATAAAAATTCACTTGTATGTATATTGCAAATCCAACTATTTCAAAAGAAAGCTAAAAGGCCAGTTAAAATGGGCCATCCGGTCCATGATCCAGTGGCCCATTTAAATACTCCATATCAGAAATACTCGCCTCTGTAACTCTTAACACAACAATGGTGCCCAACGCTCGGCTTCTCTCACAAAAACGCTTCTTCTCCACCAAGACCCTCCACAGAAACCACCTTCAATGGCCCATAAAACAAGTCACGAAGTCAAACTTCAACGACTCTCTTCCAGAAATCAAACATCACATTGCCAACTCCCATTTCATAGCCCTCTCCTTACAGAACACCGGCTCCTTTTCCACGCCGTGGCACCGCCTCTCTGCCTTCGACACGCCCCACACGGCTTACTCCAAAGCCAAGTTCGCCGCCGAACGCTTTCAAATACTTCAGTTCGCCGTCTGCCCCTTCAAGATTGAAGCTCGCAAAGTCGTTGCCTTTCCGTACAACTTTCATTTGTTCCCCAGAGATGAACTCAAGCTCGGAATGCCTTCTTATAGTTTCACATGTCAAACATCGTCTCTAAATTCCATGGCGAAAGAGGGTTTTGATTTTAATGCTTGTATATATGATGGTAAGGTTAAAGTTTTCATTTTGAGAGATAACCGGTTGATCATTTTTTGTTCTAAAAAATGATCCTTTACGATGTTGCACTTTTTTAAGTGCTTTATTGTTAGAAGCTTGTGAAAAAAGCAAGTGGCTTTTAGAAAGAAAATTTTTGTTTTTAATACTTTCATAAGTCATGGTGAGTTTAAAATTTTCATCGAGAGATGCCCTTGAGCATTTTTGTGTAGAAGTGATTTTTGTTGATGTTGTTTGGATAAGTGCTTTCTACTAGAAGCTTGTGAATAAAGCTAGCGGGTCTTAGAAAATAAAACTTTTGCTTTTAATCCTTGCATATGTGATGGCGAGTTTAAAATTTTCATTTGAGAGATGCCCAGTTGAGCATTTTTGTTTAGAAGGGATTTTTGTTGATGTTGTTTGGTTCAGTGCTTATTTTAGAAGCTTGTGAACATAGCTCGCATAAATATGATGGTAAGTTTAAAATTTTCATTTTTTAGAGATAGCCAGCTGAGCATTTTTGTTAAGAAGTGATTTTTTTTTTTTTTTTTTTTTAATGTTGCTTTGTGAAGCTTTTTATTGTTTGAAGCTTGTGAATATAGCTAGTAGGTTTTTTGAGAGAAACTTTTTTTTCGCTTTTTAATACTTGATATATGATGTTAAGTTAGTTCTTCTTATCATTTAAGCTTTATTGATCATTAAGACTGTGACACGGTTAACATTTTTTTTTTTCCCCAAGAAGTGATTCTTGTGAATGTTGCCATTGTAAGTGAAATTTTTGTTATGTGCACGTTTCTGTTAGGTTTTAGAGAAACATTTTTTTTTTTGGCTGAAAGTCTGTCTCTGGTCTTTAGCCAATTCCAGTTCAATCGGGACAAGAAAGTTTGAAATTAAATGCAGTATCTTTAATCATTAACATAGAGAAGATCAGGTTTTGGAGTGTATTCGTAGAATTATATCTCCGTGTAGCATTCTTTTATCAATTTCATTCCTCCCCTATAAATATCTTCTGCTACTAGATAGTTCATTTATGATGAATTGCTTATAGACATCTTAATGTATAATCGGCGATGAGACGTAGCATTTGCATCATCTTATTGCGCGTGATTGATGATTGGTGATTTACTGTTTCAGTGTTTATGCTGGTTTTGGGTACTATGGTGCTTTATTTCTTTTTTATGTTTTTCCTTTTATTTGTAAATAGGGATATCATACTTATCAAGAGCACAAGAGTCTTCAGCGAAAGTTCGGATGGGGAATCCTATAATTGTTGATCATGAGAAATCTTCTTTTGCTCCTATACCTGTCCCAACTGTTGCTGATACCGTTTTTGTTGAAAGGATTAGATCACGTGTTAAACATTGGAAAAATGCATGTACAGACTCGAGTGCAAAGACAGATGGTAAAACATAATTTGTTGACAAGTTTAAGTCATTTTATGAATTTCCTTGAATTCTATTTTAGTGTTGACTTTTCAGCTGCAGAGGCTTTAGTGATCTCCCTGAGAAAACTTGTCTTAGGGAGTGAACAGCACGGATCTAGACCATGCATGACTATTGATGTTTGTAGTGAACGCCAAGTCCAGCTAGTACTAAAGGTAGATTGGTCTAACGAACTTTTTGATCCTTCAATTTTTGATGATGCAAACAGTATTTGTTTCCATCATGCTTGGATAACTAAATGAAGAGTTCTATGCAACTTTCCTCTGTGCAACGATATCTTGAAACTTTTCTGGGTTGGCTATAGATGTTGGAAGAGTTCTCAGACCTTGTTCCTCTATTAATCCCTGCAAAGAGTGGAGGAACCCAGGCAGTTCGTGTTGTTTTGACAAGTTCTGAAGAGGACAGGGATCTTTTAAAGGTAACAAAATAAATCTTGGTGATAATGACCGGTCAAGTGTTGTCCATAATGTTTAATTGGTTTTGATTGACAGAGGGAGCTTCAAGATCTTGAAGTAGAACAAGATAAGAGGGTCCGTGGATTCCGAGAGGTGATCGATTTGATTTGTGCTTCGCAGAAACCTGTTGTCTCCCACAATTCCCTTAATGGTTATCTCTTTATAAAAGAAATATTTATCAATTTAGATTATAATACCATTGATTTTCTTTCTGTTTAGATTGGAGATTTATTCACTTTCTCACTCCTTGCAGATTTTGCATTTATTCATTCAAAATTTCTAGCTCCTTTACCACCTAATGTGGTTGAATTTATGTCTTCCTTACGCATGGCTTTCCCTCAAGTACTTGATGTCAACCATCTGATGACAGATATTGGTCCTGCAAGAACCAGTATGTCTGCAAATATGTCTTATCTAAAGAATAGGTTCTTTGCTCCCATAGATATGGAAATTCCACACAAAGGTCAGTTGGTCTCGACTTCTTGAAGCAGCATACTCACACTTGCACATAAAACCATGCTTGTGTCTTGTGGATTTCACTTGTGAGAAATGTATCAAGGAAACTTGGGACTTTATTGTGCAGCTTTTAAAAAATTATGTAGTTGATAAACGTGAACTTTATTGAATTACTAGTTGCACCACTTGAGTCTCAGGAGTAATGTTGTGAGAATTGCCAGTGAACACATAAAAAGGTTATTTGCTACTTTATGACCTGATTTCTCTGCATTGTATTTAAATTCACCAGCTACTGAAAATGAAAGCAACATTCATGGGCATAATGTGGTGAAAATTTGTCATTTGTTTGGGAAGCTATGTTCCGTACTGAATCTCACTCCTACTTCTAGTCGATCCAGCAACCATCATCTGGCTTCAGCTTTTGATGGATATGCAAACATCTTCAATCTTAGCTCTGACAGTTGTCAAGAACCAACTGATGAAGACATCAGAGTTTGGACCAACAACACACGGAAAGTAAGGTGTGAGGATGTGGCTTTCTTGTGGGGATTTCGCAAGAGGATGTCTGCTGGAACGCTGAAAACCCTTCTCCGAGGGTCCAATGAAGTTTTTGCCAAAGAATTTGATGTCAGATTGGTGGATAGGAGTTGTGCCATGGTGGTATTTTGGCAACCCAGTTTGCGTGAAACTTTTGTGGATATAATGAACAGCGAAAAAATTTCCGGAGCTTTAAAGGAAATGGTTTCTGAAGGACTAAAAGCAACAGGTTATGAGACCTATAAACGGGTTTGCAGCTCAGGTTTATGGGAGTTAGAATTAGCCGACGCCTTGGACAAAGCTTTAGCTCTTCCTGACTCCAATTTGGAAGATGATTATGAAACAAATACATCAGAAATTTATTGGTCCAACGATTTAAAAATTAACTTGGATGATCTCTGACTCTTAGGTTACAGAACAATCTTCCTTTGTATACTTCAGATTGTTGTTGGTAGTAATGAAGCTTTATATTGGACTGTTTTTGTATCCCATTTTATAATTTGTTTTTCATATATAATTATGAAATGTACAATTATAGGTTTGAGCAATGAAGAATTTTGTATTACATATATATGTTGTGTCTAATTATTGTTTTATGATAGTTTCAGTTAGATGTTGCTAAAATATTATTGTGAAGTATCAAGAATCATGCATTTAATTTCAAGTTATGGCAAGTTAATATGTTCTGAGATAGATAATACTTAAAAGAGAGTATGATGGGTTTTAGTTATCAAAGAGATAATTTTTAGTGGAAGAGTGATAAATTCACAATGTATATAAATAAGCATAAAAGGCTGGTTTTCTCATACCATGAAATTGTTTGTCAACGCTACACATATCAAAATGTTTTTGCAAATGATTATTCAACTACTTTTTAAGTAGTTTTGCTAAACAAAACTTAGACAAAGTTAGCAAAAAGGGGTGTCATTGATGAGTTTTTAAAATCTTGGGTTATAGTGAACAAATTCTCAGAAGCTGGCACTCGCCTAGTTAACGTAATAATAGGGGTAGTTCTTGATTTTTTTTTCCCTTATTAAACACACAGAAAATTAAAAATAAAAAATCAGAAAATTGTCCTAACCAGAAATGGATTCAATCTTACTGCGTTACTCTCCAAATTCTACTCTTGTACACCAGAACGGCGCCGTTTCATTCTCTACCAGACGAACTACTGCTAGTACGACTACTACTTTGCCATTCAAATCAACCTTGTTCGGCAACAAAACGCTTTCACGGGAGAAAACCCGATTTCGACCCGGACCCGTTCACTTTTCTGCCGCGAATTCAACCTCTGCTTCATGTCACACATTCGACGTTGTGATAATCGGTGCTGGCATTATCGGGTTGACCATCGCCCGTCAGTTTCTTTTCGGGTCGGATCTATCCGTTGCTGTTGTTGACAAAGCCCTCCCGTGTTCTGGTGCCACCGGTGCCGGTAAAAACTAAAAAAAAAAAAAATACGCAGCTTTCTTTTTAAAGTAGTATCAAAATTGGGAATTTATTTTGTGAAATGATACTGAATGTAGAGCATTAATATCATATCAGTATATTACTTATATGCTAGTTTCAAGAGCATTGTTTAGGATGAAAGTTTTGGGATAATATTTGAGAGGGTAATTTTAAGTTTTTGTTTTTTCTTTTGTGGAACAAGAATTTTGGGAAATTATTGGGGATATGTAACATTATTCAGTGTGGAGGATTTATTGAGTTTGTATTTACTTTTAGGGCAGGGCTACATATGGATGATACACAAGACACCTGGGAGTGAAAAATGGGACTTAACAATGAGAAGCCATAAATTGTGGAAGAAGTTTGCGGAGAGTGTAAGTGATCAATGCTTGGACCCTCTTCAAGTACTGGGATGGAAAAAGACGGGTATGTAAATTTCATTTTGAGTTTTGGTTTATGATTCATTATTATAGTTTACTAGTTTTCTTCCTGAACAGAAATGTGTAATTAATGTGTTAGTAATCTGTTAATGGGCTTGTGGGTTTCTTAATTCAATAGTCAACCCAATTATATAGTTGAAAATGTATTGTTATTATGGATAAGGTGATAGTAACAGTATTGTGATCTGGTTTACAGGAAGTTTGTTAATTGGTAGGAATCCTAAAGAGTTGGTTTTGTTACAAGAGACGGTGAAGCAGCTGTGTGAAGCTGGTTTGAGAGCAGAATACTTGCCTGGTAGTGATTTGCTTCAAATGGAACCTGAACTAATGATTGGAGAACATAGTGGAGCTGCCTTTCTACCAGATGACTGCCAGTTGGATGCTAGGCATACTGCTGCGTATATTGAAAAGGTCTCTTATAATTTAGAATATTTTGGTTGATCTTTGTATCGTATTTTAGTTGCCTCTGATCCATGTTTAGTATATCAATGTCGTTATGACTGATATGTAGGTTAACAGAGATTTTGCATCAAAAGGAAGATATGCAGAGTTCTTCCATGACCCTGTTAAATGTTTGTTAAGGTATGTTGTTATTCTCTTTGTGCTGCAACAAAATTTTTTTGCTGACACTGAAGGTCTATAGTACATTTTCCTACTCAGAGGTGATATACTGTGTTGAGCAACTCTAATAGTTCTTATACTATACTCAGATCTCATAGCTCTGGTGAGGTTGAAGCAGTTCAGACTTCCAAGAACACCTTATACTGCAAGAAAGCTGTCGTAGTTGCAGCTGGTTGTTGGAGCGGATCTTTGATGCATGACCTATTTAGGGAAACAGATATTGTATTGGATGTCCCTGTAAAGCCTCGAAAGGTTTGAATCCAGGATGTTAATTAACTGTCCACATATGATTTTGCCATTGGCTTGTTGTATTGAAGTTTTCCAAAACTCCTTTCATATTGGATCTGTGTATCATTAATGGATCTCTTGCTTCTCTTCTAGGCATGGTTCCAAACTTCTTAAATTATTGGTTAAAAGTGATAAGATGAATTTTATTAATTGTATAATTCTTGAGATGCTGACTTTACAAGTCACTTCATTTGCCAAATTTTCAAGCCATCATTCCCACCAGTTATCATTGATGAATTATTTCAGTCTTGGGATCTTGAAATGGAAATTAGTTATAATTTTTAAGCATGATGATTTCTGTTATTGGATCTTCTTACAGGGTCACTTGCTTGTGCTTGAGAATTTTAATCCTCTTAAATTGAATCATGGTACGATGGAGGTGGGTTATACTTATCATCATAATCTGACTATGCATCCAGGACGGCAAGAGAATGGGCAGATGTTGTCTATTTCGATGGGAGCCACTACAGACATGACAGGAAACCTTGTTCTCGGTAAACTGAATACTCCAGAGCTGCTGCTTTGACCTTTTTCTATATAATGGTCAAAAATAATTTTAGCATTAGCATATTTTGTTTTAGCAATTATGATATTTTCTACTTTTTCTTAAAGGCATTGATTTTGCATATCCATTTTAGCTTGAATGCTTATTATTTTGCTTTTGTTCTTTAGCATTACCGAAGGAACTTCCCGGCTCTGTCCATTGGTTATAGCATCTAATATATCTGGAACATCTTCTAAGCCCAATTATTGCAATGTCTCTTTCTTGTATATGTCCTCATGCTCAAAAAGGATATTGTTTTGCTTGTTTTATGTATAAGCTTGTTTTTTTTTTTTTTTTTTTAAGTTTATAAATAAGATAAGATGGTTTTTGATGTATGTTACTGTTAAGGCTTATATTTTGTCTTTTTTCTAGTACAGTGATTTGCAGTTGGTCATTTTGAAAGTTGGCACACATGCTTGCCCTTAAGTTTATCATCTGACTTTACAGGGAGCAGCCGCCAGTTTGCAGGGTTCGACACAGAAGTGGATGAGTCAATAATTGATGGTATATGGATGCGGGCTGCGGAGTTCTTTCCCAAATTAAGAGACTTTTCTCTCACAAATTTAAGGAGCAGAAAAGTGAGGATAGGATTGCGCCCTTACAGTAAGTCTATACCTTCTTTGACTTGTGAATTTTTTTTTTTTTTTTTTTGGTAGATTCTTAGATTTTAACTACCCAAAGTTTATGGTAGTGAAGTTGTCATCTATAAAATTAATAAACTGTGATATAACAATTTCCTGGTCTCAGTGCCTGATGGAAAACCAGTTATTGGGCCTGTCCCCAGTTTATCAAATGTGTTTCTTGCAACTGGTCATGAAGGAGAAGGACTTTCTCTGGTAAGATTTGTTTTCTTTCTCTGAAGAATATATTGATTTACTGCTGAGTATTTAAGCTAGTGTGGTTATTATCCATTTTTTTACAGTTTGAAACCAAGATGTACAGTTAGGTGCTATCACTTAATTTCTTACGTTTTTACGTTTTTACTATTTTACTATTTTACTATTTTTCTTTTTAATTTTCTTTTTTAGTTAGCAGTTTTTACCACAATGTCTGGTTGACTATGATAAACTAAAGGTAATGGAGAAATCATTCACCATTTTGGTCCACTTTTCAGGCTTTGGGAACTGCAGAAATGGTTGCTGATATGGTATTGCAAAATCCTCTAAAGGTTGATGGAGCACCATTTGCCGTTCAGGGTCGATGTTGTTGATATCTGATAAAATGTTAGCCAATGAAGAACAATGGAGAACAATTTATCAGCATTTTCTTAGGCTGCTGGTAGTAGGATTTGTTCTCAGAGCAATCTCAAGGTCCCTTACATCCTAATGTGGGTAATTTATGTCTTGGGCTCGGCATTCTCTCAAGTGTGTTTGATGTCACCATCTACTATATCTGCAAATATTTCCCTTGTGTGGATTTCGTGAGAAAATGTCTGCTGGAATGCTGCTTCAAGGGCTCCAAGAAGTTTTCACTGAAGAATTCGATGTCCGATTGGTAGATAGGAGTTGTGCAATGGTGGTATTTTGGACACAGTTTGTGTGAAACTTGTGTGGACTGTGGATATAATGAACAGCAAATAATATTTCTGGAGCTTTGAAGGAAATAATTTCTGGAGTAAAAAGCAACAGGTTATGAGTAGGGCCGTCTCAAGGAAAGCAGTGGCCTAAGGCAAAAATTCTAACTTAAGTCTTCACAGGCTTAATAAAAATAAATTCATTCAACTTTTATATGCAAATTTATAAAATATACTAGCATTTATTACTAAGATAATAATATCCATTAAAATTTGAGTAACATGAAGGCAAATGAATGTCTATTTGTTTGTTATATTTCTAATATTTTTAGATTTTGATACTAACATGTAATAATGTATATGGATGAAAATTGTTAAGTATGGACCGTCTGAAATTTTTAACATTCGCACTAGAAAATGATTATATTAATTTTGTGTATAGTATTGCAAAGATATTATTAAGAAAAAACTAAAAAGAAGATAATGTATTGTTTTTTTCTTCTCTTATTCTTCATAAAAGAGATTAAAAAATTAAAATTGTACTATAGAAAGGGTTTAAACAAAATTTAATTAACATTTAATTAGAAAATAATCGTTAAATGATAAGATTTGTTATAAAAGGAAGAATATGAATAAAGAAATTTGATCATCGCTCCTTTGAGGATTAATAGAGATGCTTATAAATTGGTTCGAATACTTTGGTTAAAAAAAAAAAAAAAAATTGATCATCACTTATATATAATGAGCAAACAAATAATATTATATAGGCCTTATTTCAAAGTAATCAAATGTAACTTTTTTAATTAAAAAAAAAAGTCATAAATATATATATTTTTAAGAGTAAACGACTTTTTCCCACCAAAGGTTTGGCCTAATGACACTTTCCCACCCAAAAAATTTTAAAATACAACTTTACCATCCATACTAAAATCCATCCATCAAGTTTCATTGAAGAAGGACATAATAGTAAATTCGAAAAGAAGTCAAAGGGTAATTACATTATTTTATCCGTTATATGTTAACTTAAGGGTCTACTTGGGAGGTTTATGGTAGCGGTTATGAGGGTAAACCATCATAGTGGTTTCGAAGGTAAACCACCGTAGCAGTTTTGAAGGGTTTTTAGTAGCGGTTTTTAAAACACCCAACCTGTGCTTGGAAATTTATTTTCCAACGGTTTTGATAGTTTTTTAAAATGATAAATTTACATATATGGTCATAAAAATACTCCAACTTCAACCAGTACTTGGGAGTTTTTTTTTTTCAATTACTAGTACTTAGTATCAAAGTTCCTTCCAAGTTTACTTACTCTCCAGCCTTCATGTAATTCATTCAAATGCATTCATCTTTTGCCTTATTTATCGATGACTAGAATGATTCTCGATTATGGAAGTTTAACTTCAATTTCATATGTCTTTGTGCAAATATTTTGTGGTAGCATTATCAATTGCTCTGTTTAGGGAAAGTTCTGTCGACAAGTAGGAAGCGCATTCCGGTCACATTGATTGCTTCCATTCTGCTTTCGGTGCTATCTACAACAGCCTCCTTTACAAAAGGGTTGTTGCAGTTTGTGTGTTAATTATATTATATGTTCTATGTATTTATCTATATTCAGGGTTCATTGAACGGTATTTAATTTATTTGTAAGTTCTTTCATTGTATGTTATTTAATTTATTTGTAAGTTCTGACTAAAATATGTAATTTAGTTGATGACATTCATTATGATGGCACTGTTAGCATACTTGGTAATTAGACTTCCACTCAACAACTAGATTTGCTAATAATATATGCAAAAGAAGCCGAGTTCACATAAAGTAATTGTTATAAAAACTATGCTCCTCCTAGAACCAAGATCAAATCATATGACTTCTTTCCTTGTGTAATTAAACTTGCCAATTAGTGATGTACGAGAGTGTAGGGGAAACAATACACAACCAAGATCATTCATTTAGATCTAAGGAATAAGAGGACTTAAACTTAGGAAGGTAAAACCATTTCAACACGACCATGGAGGCAATAGTACCATTAACTACAATCTTTGCAATAAATCTGCAAGTGAACTGTTGAAATCACAAAAACTCTTTAGATAAGCCTCCTATAATTGATAATTTAATTTTCCATCTAAAATTCAATTAATTGGACTTCAGTTTAAATGAGGCAGGTAATGAAGCTAATGACCAAGTGATAAACAAATAAAGAATTTATCTGTGGCATGAACTGTTGAAAGCACAAAAACTCTTGGACTCCATTACTCCACACAAATCTAGACGACCATGTATCAACTTAAGACATAACAAAACACACCATCTAATAGTAAAGTATGCTAGTTGAATTATAGGCTACATTGGTGGAATAGAAGACAGCTCAATGTTGTTTCACAACATCAAATCCTTATTTACTCGTAAGTCCATTACCAAATGAGCATTTCGCCCTAGATAAAAACAAAATTAATTAGGATGTGCATTAACTAAATCAAAAAGCCACTTCTTAAGTTTCTTCAAGCCAAACAATTAAAAAAACTAACAGCTATTGTGGGATTTACCTTGGTAAAGGAATTAAGTTGCTGCATTTCCAAGCATTTTCATTAAAATACTCTTGCGGCGATGTGCTAGAAATGAGTAAAATACGCGCAGCTTCGTGGGATTTTCAAGAAGGAAAGTCTGAGCATGTAGCAACTCATCATCTTCTTCTATCCCAAACTCAACTAAATGCTCCAACAATTCATTGTCCTTCGAAGAAGACTTATTAGCACACAACAGTAACACATCACCTAGGTTCTGTGTTTCCCTATCCACTGCACTAATAGCCTCCTTTATACGATTGTTGTCCTCTTTAACTCTGCATCTATTCTTCAACTTGTGTGATGTAACTTCGGATTGGCAACTTGGAGAAGTCAAGTCATTCTCAATTCTTTCAACATTAACGGCATTCAATGAAACTTGATTTTGTGCTACCATGTTGTCAATGTCCTCAACTGAAGTAGGACATTCTACATTGTTTTGAGATAAATGAGCTCTTTTTCTCTTCATCTCCCTAGGGGTGTCACCATCTTCCCCATTCGCCCTATCCTTTGCAAAGAGATCAAAAAACTTGTCAAAGTTATATACAAGATTGCTCCTCCATTCAACAACACTAGGATTTGACTATATAAAAATACACACATGGTAAGTAACAATATAATTTCTCCAACAAGCATATTTAAAGTGTATGTAAACAATTAAACATGAGCCCACCTCGATAAGTTTGTCCCACACTTCTGGTTCAACATGCCATGTCGAAGTAGTTTGATCATTTGCAAAGCCACTCAATCCATCCTTAAAAATATCATGACAAGATGGATTGAGTGGTTTTGGATCTTTTTTTCTCCCATACGATATTTGGAAACTCTTTCTTCATTGTTTGCAATATTTGGTCATGGGCTTGTGAAGTGAAGGTCCCTCCCACCTGTTTCCTTGCATATGCTCATGCAAATAGGCATCAATGAGAATATCATCCATTGATTTGGTCCAACGCATATTTGATTCTTTCTTCACCTTGTGAGGCATCACTTTCCTGTAAGGAATAGTTATCCAAAAAAGAAAAAGTTTACAAACAAACATAATTTATATTAGGATTACGAATACAATACAAATGATCCAACTTATTATAAAGCAATAATATCAAGTCACTACACCACATCACACCACTTAATGTTAACCAAAAAAAAAAAAAAAAAGTACATTGAAAAAGTACAACACAAATGTAATTGGCATTCAATGTTGGTTCAAATGATATGCTTCCCACATTGCATTTGCTATTGAGTTTCGAATTAACTCTCCTTTTCTTGCATCTTCGTGATTATCTAAATTATGCTTATGGTTTGTATGCTCCATAGGTTCCCTAGCAATTTCCGCATCAACCTTGGCAATGAGACCTTCATCCGGATCCACTTCCATTAGAAAATTATGAACTATGCAACAAGCAGACAGAACTAGTTTTAGTATTTGAATGTTGTACATCGGTTCAGTCCCACTTCCAATGATAGGGAAGCATTTCTTGAGTACACCTAATGCTCTCTCTATTGCATTGCGCAATGAAGAGTGTCGATGATTGAGTAGCTCATGAGCATTTCTAGGAGGGTTTTGTTGTGAGTATTCTTTAATGTGATAACGCTCTCCTCTATAAGGTGTGATGAGACCACTTCGAAGCATGAAACCCAGATCAACAAGATAAAATTTTCCTACATTACCACGTTTATTGTCAACATAATAGTTTCAAATATAAAACAAACCAAATTTCAAACTAATACATGTTGGAATATGGAGTGGATAATATCGTGTTAGGGCATTTTTCATTATCCTAAAGTCAGAAGCAGTTCCTTCCCACCTAGTCAACACATACGTGAATTTCAAGTCAAATGTGGAAGTAGCCAAAACATTCATAGTTGGATATTCCTTCCTACCATGGTACCTAGCAACATGTACAACTAGTACTTTAACACGAATATGCATGCCATCTATTGCCCCAACACAATCCTACCATTATTTATCTAATTAGGTAAAGGAAATAGTATAAGTATTTAAAGTGTTATGTTTGCATTGTATACCTTAAAGTATGGATAGAATCTACTGTGGTTTTGTATTTCAAGTGGCACTTGGAGTCCATTTGGTTGTAAGAGGTATTTATCCTCTAACTCTATGATTGCTTCCAGCACTTTATGAAAGTGGCAACTAATCGTCTCACCGGAGTGATGGAAAAGTAATGAACACACACTATGCCTAGTGTCTTGACCTATAACCCAAAGGAATTTAGCAACTTGTTCTCAACTATAGCTCGTTGAGTTGAACGAAGCCCCCCTTCCATTGCTAAAATTCCACAAAATTCTACAAATGTTGTGGGACCCATTCGAATCAAATGTCTACCACTTGGTCCAGCAATACATTGCATTATTTCATCCTGAATTCGCTCACTTTGCAAGTGTATTGCACGATTAATTCTATTCAAACGTGAAGTAGTTCGTGTTGTGGGTTGTTGCGCTAAAACACATCCAACTAGTAGTGGAAATATCATATGAATATGATGTAAACAAATGATAGCGTACATGATCAAATCATCATGATTGAAGTCATCATAGTCAACCATCTAATAAATAAGAATGAGCACACAACAAAAGAGCTATTATCAAATAATACGTAACATGATCAAAGCATCGTTCTAATAAAAAAAAAAAAAAGTCTTCTTTATATCCATAATTTCACCCAAATAAAAAATCTTTCTTAATTAAAGCTCTGAATTTTGAACAGATTTTTTACCATTGTAATGTTAGGTGTAGATAGACGGGAAATAATATATATGAACAACTCCATTTCAACTACTTCATTTATTTATCTTACTCATATATATTATAATTAACGCATCTTGAATGTCTATATACATTGAAAGCAAAACTAAAATAATAATGTGTACCATTTACTGCATTTCTTAGCATGAATGTCTATAATTAAAATGAGTTTGATTGAAGGATTCTTGAAGAAGAATCTAAAAATTAAAATACTTGACTGTAACGCCCACTTGAGGTACGTAGCTAATGTATGTTCATTTTTTCCTTAGTGTTGATTGTTTGCCCTTACTTAAACTTGTATGTTATTGATATTGCTTGGTTGGCTCCTAATTAAATTGATGTGCTGTTTTGGTTAAGTGGTTGCCTTGAATTTGGTGAAGACTTGGCGAAATCTTGCAGTTACAGACTTCGCCGGGGCGAAGAAGAATCTTCGCCGCGGTGACGAGGTTCTGTAATTTTTCGCCGGGGCGAAGAAAAAGTCCTCGCCACGGCGAAGAGCCGGCTGAACATCTTGATGAAGTTTCTAGAGAATTTTTCCTTTGGGGCAAAGTGACTATTCTACCCCTAATTAGTAGGAAAAGTAGGGAGTGAAATGTAAGAAAATTTCATGGAGAATACATTAGAGTTGGGGTTGTGATTGCAAAGAATTAAAGGGAAAAGATATAATTCCAAGAAAGTGTAAAGGCAACATGGGAAAGGATGCTTGTTAATATGAGATATTAAGGGTTTGGTCTTATAAACCCCCTCATTTCTCTTCTTCCACCGCCATTGCCATCCTTCATTTTCTCTCAATCCTTCACTCAATTTTCCAAGGATTTTGAGGGCTTTTGAGTGGTTTTTGACAAGGTATTGATCTTAAGCAACAAGAGGTAAGAATCCTTGCTCTAGTTATGAGTTTTATTTGTACAAGAGTTGAATCCTTATTAAGTTTATGCTTAGGAAATAAGAGAAAGTTTGAGTCCAACAAGAGTAGAGAGCCTTAGTGAAGACTACTCAAGTATAAGGTAAGTAAATCCAACCCAAGTTAAGGTTTAAGAAATCAATTGAGTAGAGATTTCTTTATGCATGTATATGCTATGATTTTTGAGAAATTGAGATGAGATTGGAGTTTATTTATGTTTGTTGTTGAATATCTTTGGGTTATGAGAAGTGTTTTGATTGTATGATGATGGATTGAAGTTTGGAGGAAATTAAAGGAGTTTGAGGAAATTTTTGGGAGTGTTTTTCCTTCACAGGGATTGTGATGATACAAGGGAGTTTTACTCCCATTTTGGATGGTTTAAGAGACAAGTACAATTATAGTTAAAGTAGAGTTTATGTAGGCACATCAGTTGTTTGATGAAATGCCTAAGAGAAGCATGAGTATGAATAGAAAACCTTAATTTATGCAACATTGCATATTTGCATTTCATGAGTGCATTTAAGAAAGAATTCTAAGCATGACCCATCCATATGCATAAAGTTATATATGTGAAATATTTAAGAAGCACTAGAGAAAGAAAGAATAAGCACTATAGAATAAAAGAAAGAAAAGTGCTAAAGAAGAGAAAAGAATATGTTGTGCGATGGGGAACCCGTGAGTGATGAGCAGAATATTCCCGCATGTACGCCGCCTTCAGTGAGCGGCCTAAGAATGAGAAGAAGACTTGGTATAGCCCGTGAGAGTGCATGCGGATGAGGGCTATACCCGAGAAACAGAATACACTCACATGGCCAAGGGTTCCGAATCCATGCATCAACCGAGCTCGATCGGCATAGAATAAGAAAGAATAAGAATGAGAAAGAATGAGAAAACATGAGAAAGAAAAGAATAGAAAGAAAAGAAATGCATAAAAATAAAGAGAAGAAAGAGAATGCATTCTTATGCATTATTGCATGTGCATTTCATTCATGCATTATTTTCATGGTTTCTATCATGATTTGTCAAAGAAACAGAAAGAAAGAATAGAATCAAAGAATAAAATAGAAAGAAAAAGAAGAAAAAGGGTAGAGTAAGGAAAGAATTAAAGAGTGATACCCGGGGATAGCGGTATAAAGGATTTACTTACTGAGCATTTTTGTGCTCACCTCGTTGTTTTCTATGTTTTTCAGGAAATAGGTGAGGATGCGGTCGGATGGATGTCGGCAATCGGAGAGAAATAGCTACACTGTCCACCATTTTGATAGTTTTTATACATGTTATTTTATACTATGTAAAGAATGTATATATTAAGTAAAGAAAAATTTGGGCCCAACTATTTTCTATTAATTATACATGTATTTTTATTAAGTATATGTTATGAGCATATGAGTAAAAAGAAGTCATTACATTAACTACATGCAGATATAATTTTCACAACAACTTCCCTCAATAATAAGAATAGTAAGAGGACATTTAGAGATGAGAAGCTCCGAAGCAACTTTATCTTAACTGAAGAACTAAATAACTGTAAAACTTCAAATCCATTTTCTCACTATTATCAAATGTATTTAAGGAAGAAAGGTGTTATTCCTACACTATATATATATATTACTAGAACCCCAAAATTTATAATAAAATCCGTACACATTTAGCCAATATTTATACTGAAATGAAAATTAAAATCTGTAAAATAATGTTCAGATGTTAGTTTTCAATCTCAAAGAAGTCACAATTTCTCAAATGTGATTAATTTTACCACTAACTGAAAACCTAATTAAAAAGAATAACCTTTTGCAAATCTAGGGCATATCAATTGAGAAGAACAAAGGATCCTTCCCTCATTTAAGCATGGCAAATATGCCTTTAAACCCAAACAAAAAATGAGAGAGAAAGAGAGAAACAAACCTTGTTGAGAGAATTGTAGAAGCTGGAGAATGAAGAATCAAATGAAGAGAGGTCAGTCTTTTTCTTTGGCCATCTATTTTGTGCCTTTTTTTTATCAACAAAGTGATTATTGTATATCATGGAATAATAGTGGAAATGGTTTTTTTTGGGATAAAATTAAAAAACCTGGCAAATAATGGTTTTAGAACACCTCAAAACCAGTCTAATTAGAAATCCCCAAAACCAGTGGAAAAAAACTCCCAAGCAGACCCTTTAAAAAAAAAAAAAAAAAAGAATTGGTTAATCACCAAGTTTTACTTTCTTCCCCACCCCACCATCTCTGGCTAATTTGGCTGGAATTTGTCGTCGTTGGTTTTCCCAATCACATCACAAGCTTCTTCGATCTTCTTTGACCCAAACCCCCTTGATCCTCGCATCTTTCAACCCACTGTTTGTTAGCATCTGCAAGTTAGATTTCACTGTTTCTAAGCCGATTTTTGTCTGATTCCGATGGATAAAACCTAATCTTCCACCACCACTATAACCTTCAACCTCTACTCTACAAAACCTCTCAAACCTTGGGACCTGGTTACTTGCCGTTTGTTGGTTGTGAACGGCCACCTTCCACCGCAGTTGTGTTTTGTGATTTGATTGTTTTGGAACTTTTTTGAAGCATTTTGATTGTTGTTCTGGTTGTTTTTGTGTTGTTGTGTTGAGTTGCGTTTGTTGGCTTGATCTGGGTGTTTTCCTGGTTTTTCCACCTTCCCTAGCCATTCCCACTTCTTCTCCTCTCGGGTGCACACCAAGTGCTCGACGAAAAGCCCCAATCAGTGAATCATCAGAATTGCAATTGGAATCAGAGGCGACAAAGAGAAGAATAAGAGGAAAGGGTTGTTTCATCTTTACACATTTATACCATGTCAGAGAATGTATTTTCCTAAAGAAACATAACGGTGGGTGGGAAAAGTGTCATTTTGAAACGTGATGGGTGGGAAAAGTATAATTTTGAAACTTGATGGGTGCGAAAGTGTCATTAGACCAAACCTTGGGTGGGAAAAAGTTGTTTACTCTATTTTTAACAAGGCCTTGACTTAAAGGGATGCGTAAGTATGGCTGCAAACGAACCGAACACAAATGAACACCCTCATTCGATAAGCATAATGGGTTGTTCGAAATCGTGTTCGAACTTGAACAAACACATAATCACCGTTCGAATCGTTTAATTAACAAAACGAGTTGTTCGAAAAAATGTTCGAAATCGTTCGATTAATCATTCGAATATATGTGTGTGTGCAAAATTATTATCATACATATATTAATCATAGATTAAATGTGTTTTATATGTTATTAAATTATCAAAATACAGTAAAACCTCTCTACAGTCATAATGTTGGGACCAACTAAATTTATTACTATGAAGAGGTTATAACTTAATAGATGTGTAGTTATAAGAATTATTGTTTTGATTTCTTATTTTATAATTTATGTTTTAATAGTATTAGGATTTCTTATTTACTTTTCATGATGTAGGAATATTACTTGGTTTTTTATTTTATAATTCATGTTTTAGTAGTATTAGGATTTCAATTAATTGTTTTAGTAGCATTAGGATTTTTTTTGTTTTGTTCCTACCACCAGCTAGCACTTCCAAAATCCAATCATGTGATGCAGGCATCATTAGAAATTTCAAAGGTTATTATTGTCAGCACTTTAATCGCCTACTTTTGAAACAGATAGAAGATAGTGTCTTGGAACCAGAAAAGATAAATGTCTTTGATGGAATTGTAAATGCAGTTGTTGCATGGTCAATTGATGTGAAGAAAATGACAATTGTCAATTGTTTTAAGCACTGCAAAATTAGGACCCCTGATGTCGATGAATTGCAAATTACAAATGAAGTAGATGAGGAAAATCAAAGAGTCATTGCAGATTTGAGTGATAAAATTCAACAACTTCACTACACTAATCAAATGACTATTAATGTCTTTCTAGATCATCCAAATGAGCAACAAGTTGTGTATGCTTTAACTGAAGAAGAAATCATTCCTGAAATTAGATAAGAAGAGGAAGGAGATAATCCTGAGGATGATAGTACAGAAATACCAAAAGTTTCATGCCAAGAAGCTCTAAACATGGTTGAGAAACTAGAAATATTTTGGCTTTAACAAAAAGGTGTTCATGCTAGCGATTTATTACGTACTTGCAAGATAAAAGATATGATAACAACTCTAAAGTACAAATCATTGTCTCAAACAACTTTAGATAAATATTTTATTTCATCTTAAACCTTTAATGTAACCTAACATATATTTTTTGCAATAAACATATAATTATTACTATGTAGAGACAAGTTCCTTAAGATGAGACCTAAAGAAATTATAACTTATTACAATGTGAAATTTATTCTTATTTATAACTGGCCTAAGTTTGGACTAGAATTTTTTATGACTACATGGGGGTTATTCCTATATATAGTATCATTATAAAGAGGTTCATTATAATAGATTATCATGTATATATTATCATTACATAAATTATCATAAATATTTTAAATGTCTACATATATATTTTGTATTAACACCCATAAATTCATAGTAGAATGAGGGTCTATTGTAATATATTATCAATACATATGTGTGATTAATTTGTTATCTATATATATATAACTTAGGTTTAATTAAGCTATTATGTTATTAAATTTGTCATGCTATATATCACTTGATTATACAATATGTTATGTTCATAAAATTGTCATACTACATTTAATTAAGCTATTATGTTAGTAAATTTGCCATGCTATATATCACTTGATTATACGATATGTAATATTCATCAATTTGCCATACTATATTTATTATTTATTAATTGAAATGCTATATCATGATATTTAATTATTGATTACATTTGGAAAAATATGAAGCTATTATGTTATTAGATTTGCTATGTTATATATCATTTGATTATACAATTTATAATGTTATTAAATTTGTCATGTTATATATCATAATAATTTATTATTTATTAATTGAAATGCTATATACTTATATATTTAATTATTGATGACATTTGAAAAAAAAAAAAACCATCCAAACTTAACCAAACATGATATAAAAAAGAAAAACTATAAATATGATATTAATGCGACTTGAACTAAGGACCTTAAAGTCAAAAGAATTGCATTTTTAACACTAAGCTATAGAAAATTATTGATAAACTTAGCACCATATAAATATATATAATAATGTATACTATGTTTTCGAACATAAACGAACGAATAAGCGAACGGAGTATTCGCGAATGGATGGATCACTCGAACAAAGTTATGTTCGCGAACATAATCAAATGAACACCCCTTGTTCAAACTTGAACTAAACACCTTATTGAACGAACATTAAACTATTCGCGAACTGTTTGTTATCGAGTCGAATCGAGCTGTTATCGAACGAACATCGAGCTATTCACGAACAACTTGATTCGTTTACAACCCTAGGAGTAAGACAATTGCCGTAGTTGCCTAGCCCTTACATGACACTGGTTTTGAGACTTCTAAAAAATAAATATACACCAAGCTATAATTTGACCCATCTAACAATTGACAAGTTTAATTCGTTTATAATAAATTGAAAGTATTATTTAATATAAATACATGTTAAATATGTTATTTTTTGTTCTATGTTTTTATTATTAAAATTCTAGTTATTAATTATTAATCATATCATAAGTAATAAGAAAAATACTACATTTATAAGCTAATCTCATAACCTACTCAAGACACCAAAGGAACTACTAGAAACAAACGATCATTCATTATGAAGGAAATGTTCGATATACTCTGTAGGTATAGAATAAAACTTAATACTCTTAAGTGTTCATTCAGAGTATCCTTAGGAAAATTACTGGGGTATATGGTTAACCATCGGGGAATTGAGGTCAATCCCGAAAAAATCCAAGCTCTTCTAGATATGAAAAGTTCTGCCAATAAAAAACAAGTCCAGAGCTTGAATAGGAGGATAGCGGCTCTCAATTGCTTCATATCAAGGGCAACAAATTGTTGTTTGTCGTTCTTCAATATGCTAAGAGCCAACAAGGGATTTGAATGGACTCCAAAGTGTGAGCAAGCCTTCTAGAGCATAAAAGAGCACCTCGGAATACCACCTCTTATGCCCAAGCCTCTTCCCAAGAAAATTTTATTTCTCTACCTGTCCGTCTCTCAATATGCGGTCAGCGCAGCTTTCATTCGGGAAGAGGGCAGAATTCAGTGGCCAGTGTATTATAGAAGCAAGCGACTATTGGACGTCAAGACATGGTATCTAGAGATCGAACGATTGACTTATGCCTTGCTGATCGCTTCCAGGAAGCTGCGACCTTACTTCCATTACCACACCATCCATATATTGACCAATTATCCACTCAGGTAAGTCCTTCAAAAGTCAGAGGCTTCTGGTAAGTTGCTCAAGTGGGCTATGGAACTAAGTTACGATCTGTAGTATAGACCAAAAGCAGCAATCAAATGGCAAGTTGTTGCTGACTTTATTTCAGAGTTCTCTTATTAGCTTGATCAGGAACCCGAACAGCCAGCCAGTGAAGTTATCCAAGAAACTGTTCGAAACTTGTCAACTTGAAGTCTCTATATGGATGGGTCTTCTAACAGAAGAAGAGCTGGAGCTAGTCTTTTGCTTATCAATCTTAAGGGGACTTGCATTTATGGAGCCTTCAGGTTCGGATTCAAAGCTACTAATAATGAGGCTGAGTATGAAGCGTTATTCGCTGGTCTGCGACTAGCAAGAGAGATGGGGTCAAACATGATCGACATCAATAGCGACTCCCAGCTAGTAGTTAATCAGATTCTGGGGGAATATCAAGCCAAATAAGAGAATATGATCTTTTACTTAAAGAAAGCCAAGGTCGCACTTGAGCCCTTCAAGCACTATACGATCAAACAAATCCCGAGAGATAGTAATTTTATCGCGGATGCTTTGGCAAAGATAGCCTTATCACTGGACTCGGATGCATCGGATAGTATCCCGGTTAGATACTTCGAGGTTCCCAACATTAGTTCACTCGATCAAACAGTAGCTAAGATTGAATCCATTTCTTGGATGACTCTAATTATTTAGTATCTCAGAGATGGGGTTCTTCTTGACAGTAAGGCTGAGGCAAGACTCTTGCAAACTTGCAAACTAGAGCTACCTGTTACACTCTCATCGGAAATCAGTTGTATAAGTGACGGTTTAGCACTCCCTTCCTTCGATGTGTAACGGGTGATGAAGCAGACTACATCATGAGAGAGATACAAGAAGGGATATGTGGTAATCACACCGTCGCACGATCTCTCGCCAATAAAATTATCCACCAAGGATATTATTGGCGAGAGATCGTGCGACGGTGTGATTACCACATATCCCTTCTTGTATCTCTCTCATGATCCACCAAGGATATTATTGGCTCTTACTTCATGAAGATGCTTTCACCTTTGTGAAGAAGTGTGACAAGTGCCAGAGATTCGTGAATATCTCACGAGCTCCTTCTCACAAGCTAACAATGATGACCAGTCTTTGGTCATTTACTATGTGGGGTGGCGTCAAGTATGCAGTGGTTGTAGTAGATTATTTCACTAAGTGAGTCGAAGTAGAGCCTTTGGCCGTGATTACTATTAAGAAGCTCAAAGACTTCATCTTCAAGAATATAGAGTGCCGCTATGGAATCCCTCATACACTTATCTCTGATAATGGGAAATAGTTCGATAATGAGGAGTTCAAGCAATTTTGAGAAAAGTTGTGAATTCATAAGAAATTTGCCTCAGTAGCAAGACCGTAAGCTAATGGTTAAGTTGAAGTTGTCAACAAGACTATTGTTAGAGTCATGAAAGTGACTCTATTTTGGTGAATAAAAGACCCTATGTGTGATTAAAATGAAATCATATTGAGATAATTAAAGAATTTATGAATTTATTCACGAAAATCGCTTCCTAATATTTTTCTTATGAATTTAACATATTTGGAATGATTTTGGAAAGGGTATGAGTTGATATTAGGTTGTGGTTTGTGGATTAGGGGTGATTTTGTCTCATTTATGCTGTTTAGGGGGTAAACTATCATATTTATAAGGGTTGATTTTGTCACTTTTCAATCATTCAGGGACCAAAGTGATATTTTCCACTTTGTGTATAAAAAGAATGCGAAGGGTCGCGTTACGGGGGTGTTGTTCATCCAGTTTTTCGGCGACGTTTCATCTTCTTTTCTGGCAATCGCCGTCGACGACGCTTCATCTTCCCCGTGCACCGTCATCATCATGTCGTCGAAACCACGGCAAATCACCACCATGTGACACGTTTTTCCGTCGCGACTCTTTGCCTTCCAACCGTGATTTTGCCATTATCCGTCGAACTCCAACAACAGTTGGGCTCCCTAGTGGTCGATCTAGCTTCCCCAAGGCTGGATCTATCCATCCCAAGCTTCAGTTGCCGCCAAAACCGCAAGAATCCGCCAGCTCGCCGTCGCGACTCTTCACCTTCCAGCAGTGATCTCTCCCATTTCTGGTGACCTTTCATCTCCCAAAGACCTAATCTGAACTCCCTATCACCAGAGCTTTCCATTGGTACCTTCAGATCTCATTCTGCCACCATTTGTCGGAAGACCCGCCGGAAAACTAACATTTTTCGGCAAGTGCAACTGTTCGTATTCTGGGCTGTCCGTTGGTTGTTTTCGCTCCTTCTTCGCATCATATCGTTGTTGGTTACTTCCTTTCCACCATGATTAGCTTCGTTGCCACCGTTTCAGCCTCCATCGACACCACTATGAGCGGCTGAGTTCCCGGTTGTCTGTTACGGCGTAGGCGAGATCGAGATTGACTCCACGGCTCTGCTCATCAGCTCTCGACTAGTTGGATGAGCCCGATTGTAGGACATTTGGTAGTATTGTGTTTTGAATTATATTTGCTTTCGTTTCATGTTTGATTTCGATACTTTAATATGGTTTGAGCATAATTTGTGATGAATATTATTGTCCATTGTGATTTAATGTTTTCATAGAACTCGCTGAATGATAAACGTTGGTTTGAGATAATTAAATGATGAATATTGCTTTTCATTACTTCGCATCGATTGTAATTGAGTTGTGTTCGAATTTAATTTAATTTCATTTCTACTGTTGTTGCGTTTATTGTGAAGTTGGTTGATTGGAAGATACGTGTTGACAAATTGTATTTGTTAATCGTGTACCAACTAATGGTATTGTCTTGTAGCGTTTATCGGCGTTCAATGATAGTCTTTAACCAATCGAACTTGAGTGATTGGGTGAGACATGATAGATTATACCTAGAGTGCCGAAAAGCCATTTCGTTGATTTACCTTGCCTTGTAGGTTTAGGGGATCATAGAGGGTGGAGGAGAATTGTGTGAGTTGGTCTCGTGTCAAACCAAAACCGTAGCGGCAACGTTTTTATTATAAAGTCTTCATTAGTTTTAATTTCAAGCTTTTATTATTTGCATTTAGTTTGTTTAGTTTAATTAATCAAAATTGCCAATTTCATTTCCTCTACTCAAATATACATTAGGTTGTTAGTTTTGCTCTCTGTGGATTCGACCTGCTTACCACTAACTATGGTATTTAGGTTTAATTTTGCGGCTGTGGCGACTGATTCGACAAAATTTTGGCGCCGTTGTCGGGGAGCAACGTGCTTTTGACTTTGTGTGTTTGGGTAGTCATTAGTTTTTATTCTAGGTTTATTTTAGTTGTTGTTTTTGTTCGTGTTATTTTCTTTGTAGTGATTATTTGTTTGGGTGAATTGTTTAATTTTTGTGTTCCTTTTAGTTTGTCTCTTTGCATTTTTGGTTAATTATTTTCTTTTTAGGTTGTTTGCGTAATTTCATTTTTACTTCATTTTATTTCATTTTCATTTTATTTTCATTGGAATAGTTTCATTTGTGTTTGTTTTTGTTTTGTAGGAAAATTACAATTGGGAAAACGCTGCAGCGTGTCGTGAGCATTGAAGATCTAGCACGACCTGATTGTGAAATTCTCTTAACCTTGTTTTTTTTAGTCAATTTGATTAATTAGTAATAGCTTTTGCTTTATTTTGCATAATTTGTTTTTATTCTTGGGATTTAATTTTTGTTCTTAGTATTAATTTCTTTTAGGTTGCATTGGTAACTTTAGTTTTGATTAAGCGTATTTGTTGTGTGAAATTTTGTTGGGTATAGTTTTATTAGATTTTAGATTTGTTTCATGTGCTTATTAAAATTTGTTTCTTAGGATTTGCATTTAGCTAATTTTCTTTGAGATTGTTGTTGTGTTGCTTGTTGAGCCTTTTGTGTGTTTGATTGATGAATGCAAACTAGAAGGTCTTGTAACAAAGAGTTATTACCTTTGAATTTTGAAATTGAATGCACTTGTAAGAGGAATAGAAAACAAGCACGTAGGATGGCTGACCAGGATGAACCTGCACATGTGCCCCTTAGCCTACATTTCGCACCCACCACCTACACTTTAGCCTCATGTATCAGTATCCCCAATGTCCAGACCCAACACTATGAGATCAAAACTAATGTCATCCAATTGCTGCCAATTTATTATGGGAATTTAAATGAGGAGCCATACAAACACTTAGATGAATTTTTAGAGGTTTGCTCCGTAGTTAGACTTCAAAAAGTGAATGAAGATGTCGTGCGCTTAATTTTATTCCCATTCTCACTTAAGGATCAAGCCAAACAGTGGCTCAATTTTTTGGCAGCAAGGTCCATTATCTCTTGGGCCCAAATGCAATAAAGATTCCTAAAAAAGTATTATTTCATTGGTAAAACCAACAGCATAAGATGAGCCATCACTAGTTTCACTCAACTAGAAGGCAAAGAATTTTATGAGAGTTGGGAACGTTTGAAGGAAATGCTTAGGAAGTGTCCCCATCACGCAGTCCGTAGGTGGCAATTAGTTCGTAGTTTTTATGACGGACTGACCGAGAGGCATAGGAATATGGTAGACACCTCTTGTGGAGGAACATTTATGCATAAGGACGAGAATGAGTTATGGCAACTCTTCAAGACCTTAAGTGAAAATTCAATGCACCACATTTCTATGTCTAGAATGCCTATCTTAGGGTAGCCATCCAAGAAGGCTGGCGTGTATGAAGTGTCACGATTAGATGATATTAGTTCCAAGCTAGAGGTGTTGGTCCACCAGTTTGACAAGTTTGTATCTATACAAGGGCAACCGTCTACACAATCATCTTAGAATAGGGCGAACCAGAATGTTTTTGCCATGCACTCCACTCTTGACTATCCAATTGAGGAACTCGTCCCTGACCCTTTTGAAGAGCAAGTGCAGGTTGTACAAGGCTTCCAGAGACGGAGCGATCCGTACTCAAACATGTACAATCCTGGGTGGCGTAACCACCCTAATTTTTCATGGAAGCTACAATCACCTCAGAATGTCTCCAATAATATGCCATATAGGAACAATCCTTCCAATCAGCAAGGCAATTGTAGGGAACAACCTTCAATCCAACCACCCATCCAACCTAGGATCCCACCTCCCATTCAACAGTCCACTCTAGTACCTAGTTCACTAGAATCAATGATGGCTCAAATGCTCCAAACCATGCAGGAACAAAAAGCCAACATGAATGCTAGGTTCCAAGATTTATAGCAAAATACCCAACTTCTACATTCTCATTCCCAATCCATTAGTAAGCTAGAGACCAGATTGGTCAAATAGCCGAAGCAGTCAATATGAGGGAACAATGTCAATTGCCTAGTCAAGTCATAGGTAACCCTAGTGGTTCTTCTTAGCAGAGAGGGTTTTCCGAACAAGCTAAGGTTGTGATGACTCTTCGAAGCAGCCGAGAGCTAATTAGGCCTGAGAGGGAAGTAAAAGTCCTGGGTAGAGAAAAGGAAAGTCTAGTAGGGACCAAGCCAAAGAGAGTGAGAGTGAGCCACTTGTAGAGTCAAGTGTTCAGAGACCGGGTAAGGAGAAAGTTGGGGAGAATGAACCATCCCCTGCATCGTACATACCGAGAGCACCCTTTCTTCAGTGCTTAAAGCCCCCAAATGTTCCCACTACTAGGAAAAGCGCTAGGATGGAGGAAATGATTGAGTTGTTTAAGTAGGTGTAGATTAACATTCCACTCTTAGATGTCATTAGGCAAGTACCTGCTTATGCCAAATTCCTCAAAGACTTGTGCACGCAAAAGAGGCAAATGAAATCACACACATCTAAGACTGTACATTTACAGGAAAATGTAAGTGCGGTTGTCTCAAACCGCCTTCCCCCGAAGTTAAAGGATCTTGGAACTCCTATTATTTCTTGTGTGATAGGTAATGTCACGATTGATAGAGCACTCTTAGACTTAGGGGCGAGCATAAACTTATTACCCACTTCCGTGTATGAACAGTTTAACTTAGGTGAGCTCAAGTCTACTGAAGTCATCCTGCAGTTAACTGACCGATCGATCAAAATGCCTGAGGGCCTAATTAAGGACGTGTTAGTTAAGGTTGAGGAACTATATTTTTCGATGGATTTTCTTGTCTTAGACATGGAGTATACGAGCAGTGGAAGTATGCCACCGATTATTTTAGGGAGACCTTTTCTAACAACGGAAAATGCTTGCATTAACTGTAGATCAGGAGAGATGGAAGTGTCTTTTGGGAATAGAAAACTGAGACTTAATATGTTTAATGCTGATTTAGGACCGATGCGTGAGGACGATAATGAGTGTTTCATGGTTGATGCTATTGACAGTCTAGTGGAGGCTCACGCCCCAAAAATGTTATGTGATGATGCAATTTATACTCTTATAAATCCGTTTGTTGAGGAGATATGTAGCTTGAGTGTCGTGTCTGGTCTGAGATTCAGGAGGTTAGTGCGTATATGGCTAGGTCGCCCACTCTAGAGCATCAACTTGGGTACATCAAGTATGAACCCTTACCACCTTTGTCTAAGACGACACAACCGAGGCCAATTGAGTCTCCACTAGTCTTAGAGTTGTAGGCCTTACTTGATACTCTAAATTATGTTTTCCTAGGACCCAACAAGACCTTACCCGTGATCATTGCCGCCAACTTAGATAGTGAGCAAGAGGAAAGATTAGTGGCAGTCTTGGCAGCACATAAGGAAGCAATCGGTTGGTCGGTAGCCGATTTGCGAGGGATTAGCCCTTCTTTGTGCATCCATCATATATTTTGTGAAGAGAATGCTAAACCGGTGCATGAAGCTCAAAGAAGGTTAAACCCGAACATGAAAGAGTTGGTGAAGAAAGAGATGATCAAATGGCTTGATGCAGGTATCATCTACCCTATATCCAATAGCCAATGGGTGAGTCCGACCCATGTTGTACCTAAGAAGAATGGCCTCACCGTTGTTGAAAATGAAAAAGGTGAGCGAATTCCTACCCGTACTCCCACAAGATGGATAGTTTGCATTGACTATAAGAAGCTCAACCTAGCCACTAGGAAGGATCATTTCTCGCTCCCATTTATTGACAAAATCCTAGAAAAACTTGCAGGGCAGGCTTTCTATTATTTTCTGGATGGCTATTCCGGATATTACCAAGTACCAGTTGCCCTCGAAGACCAGGAAAAGACCACGTTCACATGTCCTTTTGGTACGTTTGCCTTTCGTTGCATGTCTTTTGGGTTATGCAATGCACCGACAATGTTTCAAAGGTGCATGTTATCGATATTTTCTGATATGGTGGGTCAATTCCTTGAATTCTTCATGGATGATTTTTCTGTGTTTGGTATATCTTTTGATGATTGTCTCGAAAAACTTGAGTTGGTGTTGAAACGATGTAAAGAGACAAATCCTGTTCTTAGTTGGGAAAATAGCCATTTCATGGTTCAAGAGGGAATTGTCTTAGGTCATGTAGTTTCCAAGAAGGGGATAGCAGTGGATAAGGCAAAAGTGGAGTTGATTTCTCAACTACCATCGTCTTCATCGGTCAAACAAATTAGATCTTTCCTAGGCCATGCAGGATTTTATAGGCGTTTCATCCAGAATTTTAGCAAGATCTCTAAGCCTTTGTGTGATTTGCTTGCTAAAGATGTGTCATTTGTTTTTTATGACTCTTGTATGATTGCCTTTACCATTTTGAAGGAAGCGTTGACCACAGCACCCATCATGCAACCTTCTGATTGGAACCTACATTTTGAAATGATGTGTGACATGTCGGACTATGCCATTGGTGTAGTCCTTGGCCAACGGGGGAATAAAAAGCCCGTTGTGATCTACGACGCAAGCAAGCCCTTTTCTGATGCTCAATGTAATTACACCACTACCGAGAAAGAGTTGCTTGCAATAGTGTTCTCCCTTGATAAGTTCTGGTCTTATCTTCTTGGGTCTTGGATAGTTGTCTTTACAGACCACGTTGCAGTTAGGTATTTGTTAGATAAGAAAGACACTAAGCCTAGACTAATTCGATGGATTTTGTTGTTGTAAGAGTTTGATCTAGAAATCAAAGATAAAAAGGGTAGTGATAATGTGGTCACCGATCACTTGTCTAGACTCTTTACAGAGTATGTCCCTAATCAATGTTTGAATGACTCTTTCCCGGATGAGCAACTATTTGCAATATCTCAATCCAAAGCACTTTGGTATGCCCATATAGTCAATTACCTGGCCGTAGGATAATTACCATTAGGGTGGACCAAAACTTAGAAAAATCATTTCTTTGCAACCATCAAACATTATTTTTGGGAAGACCCGGACCTTTTCAGGGTGTGTGCAGACCAGATAGTTAGGAGATGTGTTCCCGACCATGAGTTTAGTAGTGTACTTGTATTTTGTCATTCTTATGTTTGTGGTAGTCATTATAATAGCAAGAGGACCGCTTTAAAGGTCCTCTAGTGTGGTTTTTATTGGTCTACTCTTTTTCGTGATGCATTCTTTTATTGTCGTGCTTGGACTTCATGTCAAAAAGTAGGAAATATTGATAAACGAGATATGATACCCCTAAATCCTATTTTGATTGTGTGATGTGTGGGGTATTGATTTCATGGGTCCATTTCCCTCATCTTTTGGCTTTGAATATACCTTCCTTGCAGTGGATTATGTCTCTAAATGGGTAGAAGCCATTGCTACTAGGACCAATGATCATAGGGTGGTCGTTAACTTTGTTCAATCGCACATCCTTAGCTATTTCGGTCATCCGCGTGCCATCATCAGTGATGGTGGCTCGCATTTCACCAATAGACACTTTGGCTCACTATTGAAAAAGTACTCAATTACCCATCAAGTTGCCACACATTATCACCCTCAAACTAGTAGACAAGTGGAATGTACTAATAGGGAAATTAAGACTATCTTAGAGAAAATGGTATGACCTGATCGTAAGGATTGGTCGGTGCGTTTGAATGATGCATTTTGGGCCTATCGAACCACATATCGTACCCCTATTGGCATGTCCCCTTATCAGTTTGTTTTTGGGAAAGCATGTCATTTACCTGTAGAACTTGAACATAGAGCATATTGTGCCACAAGAAAATTCAATTTTGATATGACCATGGCCGGTGACCATAGGAAACTCCAACTTTCGGAGTTAGATGAGCTAAGACACGACGCTTATGAGAACTCTCGCATCTCTAAAGAGAAGACTAAAACTTTTCATGATAAACACATTGTTAGGAAGTCATTCTCTCCTAATCAAAAAGTGTGGCTCTTTAACTCTAAACTTCGCCTCTTTCCAGGGAAGCTTCGATCACGATGGGATGACTCTTTTATTGTTCTTAATGTTTTCCCTCATGGAGCTGTTGAAATCCAAAACCCAAAAACGGGACAAGTTTTTAAGGTGAATGGCCAAAGACTTAAACCTTATGTCGATGACATTAATGATGGAGAGGTGATTGAGGGATGTTCTTTATTAGAACCACATTAGCCATTTCAATGCACTGAGTCTGGCTGAAGACTTTAAACTTAGCACTTGTGGGAGGCAACCGACCTTTGTAAATATGTTTTGATTGGTTTTATGTTTTTGTTGTTTTTGTCTTTGCAGGAATTTCCATGTTTGGAGACTCATTAACTAGTCCAAGGCTACGTTTCGCATGCTCCACAAACTCCGTTGGACAACCCCACCATTGTTCCTCATGTTGTATCTCTCCACCTTATATGCTGTTATTGTTAGATTTCTTTTTTCTCAAATATGTTGGATGAATTTAATGTTATTGATTATATTGCCATTTGAGATCATTTGATGCTAAGTTGGGGAGGATGTTTGTAGTTGTGAGTCATTGAGGACAATAACATTTTAAGTTGGGGAGTGTTGATTGATTTTTATTATTGTGGAGTAAGTTGTTGATCATATTTTTGTGAAGTGTTGTTGATGATGCTTTTGTGGAGATTGTGATATTTTTGTGAAGTGTTGTTGATGATGCTTTTGTGGAGATTGTGATATTTTTGTGAAGTATTGTTGATGATGCTTTTATGGAGATTGTGATATTTTTGTGAAGTATTGTTGATGATGCTTTTGTGGAGATTGTGATATTTTTGTGAAGTGTTGTTGATGATGCTTTTGTGGAGATTGTGATATTTTTGTGAAGTGTTGATGATGCTTTTGTGGAGATTGTGTGTTGAATGGATTATGCTTAAATTTTTGTGGCATGATGATGTTTTTTTGTTGAAAATATGTTGAATCTTACTCTTGTAAGTCCAAAAGTGGTAAAAGTGAACTAAAGTGAGTTATTTTTAAAAATTTTCATGAATTCATGCATAATCACCATTTTAGAAGCAATTGAGGTGCTAGTTGAAAGGTTTTGTGAGGTTTTTGAAAATGGTTTTAAACATTGAACTATTGGTTCTGTTTTGTGCTAGGTTTGTTCATAATTGTGGTTAGACACCGTTTTGTGTAAATGTCATGTGTTTTAGTGTTTATGCAAGTCTCCCACATACTTTACATGCCCATTGAACAAATTTTCATTTATTATCTTGCATGTGTTAAAAGTACTTAAATGTTGCTTGATGATTTGGTTTTGATTTGTAGCCTAGTTGACTTGAGTGAGTACGCCCGAGGGGTGTTCTACACCTAATCCCCTAAAGCTATCTAGCTGGGGAGCGGTTGGCCTAAAGCTTGTTACACGGGTCCTCTAGAAAGCTTAAGAAGTCATTACATAGATCATGATCTTTATAAAAAATAAATAAATAAATAAAAAGTATAAGTCTTGACTTGTAGCCTAGTTGGTTTGGGTGAGTAAGTTCGAGGAGTGTTCTACACTTAGTGCCCTATAGCCATCTGGTTTGGGAGTCATTTACCTAAAGCCCGTTACATGGAACTTCTAAAAAGCTTAAGAAGTTAAGACAAGAAAAAAAAAGTGATGAATGAAAAGAAATTATATGTCAAAATCTTGTGTGGAAAATGAGCATTATGTTGCATGTACATAAGTTGGAGAGTTTTGCATGACATTTTAACATTGTGATATGAATATGAAATGTGTGTTTGAGAAGCTTGAATAGAGATAGGCAAATCTTGATAGAAACTTTAGTTTTTTATTTAAGATTGTGTTGTTTGCTTGTTATGTTCAAATTCTTCACTTTACCTTTTGATGAATGTCTTGGTTGTTGATGAATATGGTTGTGTATGGTTTTGTGAGAATGTTGAAAAAGTTAAATTAACTTTACTCGAGGACGAGCAAAGAGTAAGTTGGGGAGTGTGTTAGAGTCATGAAAGTGACTCTATTTTGGTGATAAAAAGACCCTATGTGTGATTAAAATGAAATCATATTGAGATAATTAAAGAATTTATGAATTTATTCATGAAAATCACTTCCTAATATTTTTCTTATGAATTTAATATGTTTGGAATGATTTTGGAAAGGGCATAAGTTGATATTAGGTTATGGTTTATGGATTAGGGGTGATTTTGTCTCATTATGTTGTTTAGGAGGTAAACTGTCATATTTATAAGGGTTGATTTTGTCACTTTTCAATCATACAGGGACTAAAGTGATATTTTCCACTTTTGTATCAAAAGAACGCGAAGGGTCGCGTTACGGGGGTGCTATTCATCCAGTTTTTTGGCGATATTTCATCTTCTTTTCCGGCGATGCTTCATCTTACCTGTGCACCGTCATCATCATCTCGTCGAAACCACCGCAAATCACCACCGTGAGACGTGTTTTGCCGCCGTGACTCTTTGCCTTCCAACCGTGATTTTGCCATTCTCTGTCGAACTCCAGCGACGGTTGGGCTCTCTGGTGGTCGATCTAGCTTCCCTATGGTCGGATCTATCCATCCCAAGCTTCAGCTGCCGCCAAAACTGCTAGAATCTGCCATCTCGTCGTCACAACTCTTCACCTTCCAGCCGCAATCTCTCCCATTTCTGACGACCTTTCATCTCCCTAGGACCTGATCTGAACTCTGCATCACCAGAGCTTTCCATTGATACCTTCGGATCTCATTTTTGCCACCATTTGCTGGAAGACCTATCGAAAAACGTGCAACTATTCGTATTCTGGGCTGTCCGTTAGTCGTTTTCGATCCTTCTTCACATCATATCGTTGTTGGTTACTTCTTCTCTGCCATGATCAGCTTCGTTACCACTGTTTCAGCCTCTATCGACACCACCATAAGCGGCTGAGTTCCCGGTTGTCTGTTACGACGTAGGCGAGATCGAGATTGACTCCATGGCTCTGCTCATCAGCTCTCGACTTGTTGGATGAGCCCGATTGTAGGAAATTTGGTAGTATTGTGTTTCAAATTATATTTGCTTTCGTTTCATGTTTGATTTCGATACTTTAATATGGTTTGAGCATAATTTGTGATGAATATTGTTGTCCATTGTGATTTAATGTTTTCATAGAACTCGCTGAATGATAAATGTTGGTTTGAGATAATTAAATGATGAATATTGCTTTTCATTACTTCGCATCGATTGTAATTGAGTTATGTTCGAATTTAATTTCATTTCTACTGTTGTTGCGTTTATTGTGAAGTTGGTTGATTGGAAGATACGTGTTGACAAATTGTATTTGTTAATCGCGTACCAACTAGTGGTATTGTCTTGTAGCGTTTATCGGCATTCAATGATAGTCTTTAACCAATCGAACTTGAGTGATTGGGTGAGACAGGATAGATTATACCTAGAGTGCTGGAAAGCTATTTCGTTGATTTACCTTGCCTTGTAGGTTTAGGGGATCATAGAGGGTGGAGGAGAATTGTGTGAGTTGGTCTCGTGTCAAACCAACCATAGCGGCAACGTTTTTATTATAAAGTCTTTATTAGTTTTAATTTCAAGCTTTTATTATTTGCATTTAGTTTGTTTAGTTTAATTAATCAAAATTGCCAATTTCATTTCCTCTACTCAAATATACATTAGGTTGTTAGTCTTGCTCTCTGTGGATTCGACCCTGCTTACCGTTAACTATGATATTCAGGTTTAATTTTGTGGCTGTGACAACCGGTTTGACAACTATCAAGTACACTTTGAAGGTCAAGCTTGGCGCAGCCAAGGGCTATTAGGCCGATGATCTCCCAGAAGTTTTATGGGCATATAGAATAACTCCAAGGATCTCTACTTCAGAAACACCATTCTCGCTAGCTCATGGCTGCGAGGCAATGGTCCTAATGGAAGTAGGAACTAGTTCACTTCAGAGGAAACTCTACAATGAGACAGACAATGAAGCACTTCTATGTGCGAGTCTATACTTAGTTGAAGAATACCGCAACAAGGCTTGGTTAAGGATAGCTTCCTACCAGCAGCGGGCAAAAATGTTCTTTGACTCTAAAGTCAGGAGAAAAGACTTCAAGGTTGGCGACCTGTTCGAAAAGAAGTCTTTCTTGGTACAAGAGAACCGAGTGCAAGGGTATAAGGACCTAACTAGGAAGGCCCATATCGCATCGCTAAGGTGATACGACCTGGAACTTATCACCTCAAAAGGTTTAATGGTTCTGAAGTACAGCGAGCTTGGAATGTTGAGCATCTTTGCTCTTACTATCAGTAATTCCAAACTCATGTATTGTTTACTCAATCAGTTTTTACTTGTAAATTTTTTCCTTATTGTAAATGTTGTGAATAAAATTATCCCAATTCTTCTTAAAGAAGCACTTATGTCATAATCTTAAGTTTTTACGATGTTTTACAAGTTTTACGATCAGAAAGACTATATTTGTTTTTTGAAGTACTTAAACTATAAAAGTGCTATCACAATTTGGTCAAAAGTATTTTTTATATATTGTAAAATATTTACAAAGAATGACCAAAGGAGCTACAATAGAATTGAAAAGCAAATACAAAAGACTCTTTGCGAACATAAAAGAGGTTGATCACTGGCCTTGGGCACTAGAATTCCTGACTTTGGTTACTACGACTCTAGGTCGTTCGGTTGATCACCGACCTCTGGGTCGTTCACTTGATTTTCAGGGACTTTTGTTTCTTGCTGATCGTTCTCTAGAGCAGACTCTTGTTCTTTTTGCTCTTCGACAGACATCATTGAAGTAAGAGTAAGTTGGTACTTTTTGGGGAGGTTGGAAATGTCCAAGCTAGGATTGTTCGACGCAAGCTATGAATAGCTTGTATCGCCCAGTGAGCAGCTTTCCTTTCCACCTCAAAACTTAATTGCTTCATTTGCTCAGTCAGCGAAGTAGTTCACCTATAAGCCAGCTCAAGATTTGTCTGTCTCGCTCTTTTCTCCTTTTTTGAGTTTTCCCACAACCCAGCTCGAGTCTTTTCTAACACCTTTTTCGCGCTTAATCTCTCTTGCAACTCCTTTTTCTCTTTGGCCCAACTCCTTAGTCAGCCTCGCTATTGTTAGTTGGAGCTCCTTATTGTCATCATCCTTCTTCTGGAGCTTGGTCTTCTGGAAGTCTACTGCTTATAGAACATAATTCCTTTCTATCAAGTACACATTCACCTGAACGTGGACAACTTTTGCAATTTTGTTTGAAGTCGCAAGATCTTGTTTCAACTTGACAATCTCCTCCTTCATTTCATGAAGCTTGCCAGAAGAGTTTATCTTCATCTTGTTATAAGCCACGTTCAGAGCAAGCAAATGTTGCAAAGAAAGGAATAAAGAGTTAGTTTGTTAAAAACTAAAGGATCAATTTACATGAAAGAGTTTTCGAAGAGAAAAGAGTTGTCTTACCTGACTTTGCATTTGGAGAGCAGTGGCCACTAGATCAGTAGGTTGGGAGGCCATGTACTTATCAAAGGTCGTGGCTAGTTGGCATTCAAGCAAGGTAAAAACCACCGGCCTTAGATGGTTTGGCAGTTGCCCTAAAAGCTCTAGAACGGACGGGTCGTGCCTTGATAAGGTAGGGACCTCCTCGACCTGTTCCTCGCCAGCTCCCTCCTAGGTGCTCGTGGTCGCACCCTCTTTTCCTTGTAAAGTCCCAGGCGTAGTTGAGAATCTGAGAGCATCCTTTGACGTCGACCTCAAAGAGAAGAGTTGATAGGGCTATAGCCTGTTTGGCAATATCTTGAAGCCTTCTAATTCCGATTCAATTTCTTCTTTGGTTGGTATGGTTCTCCACCTCTTCGTCTTCAAGCCCATGGTTTTCTACCTCAGCAAACGAGCAGCAACAGGTTGGGGAGCTTCCTCATGTCGCTCCACAGGTGTTTGCCTTTTGACACCAATTTGTATCCCCGTTATAAGGACATCACCGGAGGTCGTTCCAACTGTTTCGGTCGGATTTATTCTAGGGAATGTGAAACTTGTAGACTTCTTTGACGTCTTTTTTTTCTTCGGTTGCATAGCTGTTGCACAGCATACAAACACATCAGTAAAAAGAGTCTATTTTTGTTAAAAAGACTTGGGTTTTTTCTGTTTCAGAAATAATTACGAACTGGACCGTCCAAGTATGTGACAGGAGTGAAAAATTCGTATCTCTGAAGATTAGCAGTTGTCATGAGCAGTTTTACATTGCAACTCTAATTGGGCAGTCGACCAAATACTTTGATGCAGCTAGGGTCAACTAGCACCGATAACTTGGTTGTTTTGTTTCCTACAAAGAAGCAAAGAGTTCGTTAGCTTAATATTTAAAAGAAAAGTTAAAGTTAAAAGACGAGCAATCTGGAAATTAAAAGGAAAACCTACTCGATTCCTTAAATTTACATACTCCGTCGTACTAGAAGAAAAAATATTTGGTTTCATAAGCCCCCACGTTACTAGGGTAATCAAATATCCCTCCCTCGATCGTTGATCGCTTGGAGAGGTAGTACGAATCCTTATCTATGCTCTTCTTTAAATAATAGGTGCAAGAGAGCTCCTGTCCCATTGGCTCCCCGAGGTCGTCTTCGCCAAATGCAATATATATAGTGACCGCTATCATATATACATTTGGCGTTAGTTGGAATGGCGCAACCTAGAAGTGGTCGAAGATCGACCTGATGTAGGGGTGGAGAGGAATCCTTACTCCACATTTGAAGATTGCTTCAGGGATTGTAGCCATCCCCTCGAGAGGATCCTGAGTAGTATGCAACCTATACCAATACACGTCCACGTCGATCGCGTATTGGTCTATCGCACTCTGAATCTCTTCCTTTGTGATGGTAGATCGTATCACCTTTCCAAGACCTACCGAGTTACCCGGTGGTCGCGAGCTTCCCTCTCCAACTGTTCTCATCTCAGGGATGTCCATTGCCCTTTGAGTATGTAAAGGTGCGACATGTAAGGGTCACTCAAACACTTAATAATATGCCTCATACGACGACTTAGAAGAGTAAAAGAACCCTGGTTTCTCTTCCATAACCGCCAAAGTTCCTAAAAAACCCTAAAAACTCTTAAGAATAATTTCCTAAAGATCTGTGCCCTAAGTTTTTACTCTTAAAAGTGTTTTCTTTTGAACACTACCTAGAAGTGTTCATCACCTAAGTCTACCAGACGCCATGACCATCATTATTGTAAAAACTAAGTTTTTTTTATAGAAATGAAAAAGAGAAAAAGGAAGAAATTTATTTACCTCTTGGTTGCTGGGGATGGATGTTCTGTCATTTCGTTGAGTGCGCATCAACTAGGAAGAGGATGAACTGATTTTTTTTAGCGTGAAAACATTGTTTTCTCTTTGAAGATTCGAGTTCTTTGAAAAACTTGGGATGGGTATAGGGTTTTATAGGGTTGAACAAGACGTTTAGATTTCCTTTGTAAGCGACGTTTGGGTGGGAACACGCTCCTAACCATTGATTTCGACCACGTGTCATCAGTTCGTGCGAAGAGTAACCCCTATGCTTCGTGAAAAGCAATCGGCACATTCCTTTATCGAAACTATCAAGCGTTGACGTAATTATCTCATTTACATTAAATGCACTATCATCCGCATTTAATGCTTCAAAAGGGAATGGTGTTTCAATATGGCTTGCATTTAATGTGCATGGCTGACATTTATTATGCGTAAAGACACATATGTCAAATAAAGCTTACTTTATTGACCAAGAAAGCTGTCAAACGCAACAAATAACATCTGAAGAGGTCGTTCAAAAAGAACATTTAATTCAACATGTCAGGCTCGAGCACCAAACAAGATGATTATTAGTTTTTTAGCAACAAAATGCTTTAAGTGTTTTCAAGTCGCAAATGATAGTTAGAGTTCAGAACACATTTTGATAGCATTGGACAAGATCAAGCTCATGTCGTTGCACCTTTGTAAACAATCAAGTCAGGTCACTCATGTAACTCTCAACATCTAGATCGCAACTTACACTCAATTCATTAGTAAGATCAAGCAGTCAGCTTCAGGTCTTCTATAAAGATGTGACTATTCTTTGTTGTTAGCTTGAGCAAGCATTTCTGGAGACAAGTCAGGTCACGGCATAATCATGAATTTCTCAAGATCCAATTCTTGAACCTTAAAAACTGGGGAGCTTATGTTATGCCTAAAAAATCAAGGCTGATGTAAGCTTACATCAGCAAGCACAAATCAGAATTCAGGAAGACTTTGTGCCATCTAGGGCCTGCCATGTTGCCCAAAAATAGAGAGAATATGGTTGTTACCAACTCATCAGATTCAGGTTTTGTCTGTAAGTAAATGAATATCGCACACCTGTCCAAGCCCCAAATAATTTGAGGATGTTTCCTAAGTTATCAGCCAATGGGAGGCAAGGAAAGACTTGCACGATACTTACCAATTGCAAACTTGTAATCATTACCTTGGATCCAACAGCTATAAATAAAGGACTCCCTCTCTCATTTTTGGGATCTCTGATGTTTACTTTCATAACAATCAATAGCAAAGACAACCTACGACAAAGAGACTGACTTGATATTCTCTCTGAATACTCGGTTATTGTACCTTTGTTCGCTGTTTGCTATATGCAACCTCTTGTAATCTCTTGTAACACTCACTTTTATTAAAGAAACAGTGGATGTAGGAATTGCTCGAAGCATCCGAACCACTATAAAAATCATATATCTTATTTATTTCTTGGTCTTTGCATTCAATAGTATTGTTTAACCTTGTCCTAGCTTCCAAATAAATTAATCACATGTAATTTCTAAAATTAGCTTAGCGCTTTGCACGTGCGAGGTCGTTGGTGTCAAAATCTAGCATCAACACCTGTGACATTGAATTCTATGAATTTTGATTTGTTGGGAGTTAATTATGTTATTTTTATTTAGGGTGCATTAAACTTTGAAATGTGGAATAATTATCTTCAAATTAAGCATGATGTGATGTGTTTATAGTTTATCTACTTGGTTGTGGCAGAGTTAGTCAATTGTTGTATTTTTCCATTCAACTTGTGTGATTTACTGTCATTGGCACAGTATTGAAAACATAAAAAACCTGTCTTGTTTACCCAAATCCACTCTGAAATTGGTCCTGCATCTGTTTCACTCATTGAGGTAACCTCATTGGAAGTAAGTTTGTCCTTATTAAACACACACACACACACACACACACATATATACGTTCTTGATTAGTATCAAATTGATTGCCACAGGCCTGGAGTATTTTTCTATTGTCTTAGTATATATTCAGACCCTAGATCTTAAGTTGTTCCAAATATCCTATTTCAGGCCATTTTCGCTGGGCAATTTACTTTAATCTTCTCCTTTCCAACAGAAATAGTTTCATGTCTTTTTCCATCCTCTTCTTTAAGATGTGTATATTTTAAATAAATTTTTAGGACTTAATTTTCTATGCTGAAAAATACCATGCTATGTGTTGTAATGTTAATTTTCAGGCAATGTTTTAATGCTCGAATGATCTTTTCGTCGTTGCAGAGAGATTGATCCTTTGTACTACCCTGTAGTTATGTGTGAGTGACTGTGATGCATGATAACACCAATGTGGTTATAATCCATTTAATTTGCTATCGTTTATCTTCTTACCTTTTTTACTTTTTTCACGTTCTTTTCGTTCAGTAGTAGCAGTGGTACCAAAAGTTGTTGTATTGTGTAAACGAAAGATAATGGAGAAATCTATGAATATATTGTTCAAACCTTTACAACATATATAGTCTTCTTCTTGAATGTAAGTTGAAATTACATTGAAGATATATCTAAATGGATATGCTATTAGGGATACCTTTTCGTTGATGCCTCCTCTGTATTTGTCATTGGATGAATCTGGGTTCAGAATTTTGTATTTCTTGGCAGGTCCCAGTCTGTTCTTATATTGGGATTTCTGTTCCTCTCCATGATTGTTTCCTCTATCTCTTTCAGCTTCTTTTTGAACTCTTCATATTTGTGCAGGCCTCCTCATGGTCCGTCCATTCTGTTGTGCCTCTGACCCAAGTACAGTTCATCAGATGTATGCCGCGAGAGGACTTCTGCTAATGCTATACTAATAGCCGATTGAAATCTGTTTGGTAGTTGTCGAAGAAAGTATTTGTCTGTATCTTTTAGGAACTCACTAAATTCCATTGTCCCTTCTTGTGGAATGAATTTTCGACAAGCGTGGGACGGTTCAGAGGTAACCAGCATATGCATATTGTCCAAAGTTAACTGCAGCATGAAGGCCTGATGTAATCCAATGAGAATTGTTAGAAAGCGTGTTAGGTCCTTCCATTGGGCAATTCAGTCCACCATGACTCATTCCACTATCAGCATGACCTATTTTCTAACTTCTGACCACCATTCTTGAACTTCATCATCTTTCCTGAGGGTTCTCATCTTTGTAGAAGATTGAGCAAGTCTACGACCCATGTCTGGATTGCAGCTATATGTCAAGTCCATCTAAGCCATAGGGATAGTCTTGAAGAGAATTTGAACGCCGGTGAGGTTGTCTTCATTTTCTAGGGCCAAACGCCTGAAAAGATGATTGCCATAAGATGAGGAAAGTATGGAATTGATGCATGCCAATGTGTATAAGTATGTTGTTTGATTAAAGGATTGAACTTTCTATGATTTTGTATTGAGAATGAATACCTTTTAAGAGATCGATTGGGAGGCCTTGTTCATCAAGTCTCCACTCTTTATAGAGCTCAGAAGACAACTGCATACAAATTTCACCGGAAACAATATATTCTCAAGGATTCCACCAGCATTTAGAGGATACTCCGAGCCAATGCATTTATGTGCATGGTGTCTTTGAAATGAGGATCTAACAGCCTAGATTGGGTGCATCGTACTTACGCCTTTTCATACCTGATGAACGGCTCGACTACAGCTGAGTTGCAACCTGGAAAATACATCATGTATTGAAGTATAGTGAATTATTAGCAGGGATTGGGATATATTCATTATGTAATTACAGTTACAGTTTTTTTGCAGAATTTTTTGAACTCACCAGTGAGTGACTAGTTGATGATAAGCTGAGTCATTAGCTAAAACATGAGCTTTGGCAAGCTGCCAAAGTGCGGCGTCAGTGCCTCTTTTTGCTGGATGATAAACTTTGTTGAAACCGTCGTGATCTTCAGATTCAGGCAGCTCAGCTCTATTGCCAATGGCTTCACCGTCGCATCATTTCTTAAGTACACTAGTGTCCGGGATGCATAACACATACATTACCCTTTGAGTTAATCTTGTCCAAATAAGGCTCAGATAGTCATGGTGATCCAAGATATATATCCTCCATTGTTTCATTGCCTGCCAAGCATATTGAAAGTCATCTCTGAACATCTTAAACTTAATGTGAACAGGGGAAAGAGATATGCCTACCTGGATAATAGCTGGCCATCAAGGCTGTTCTCTATGTCTGATTCTTTTATGAACTGATAATCTCTCCATGTTTTCCTTTCAGGGGGAATTGCTGCAAGGAATCGTAAAACTACAACATTAAGTGTGTGCCCCAAACACTGTTATATGTATTATTCTTACTTCAATTACAATTAGAATTGGATTTGATGTGAAAGAATGAATAGATTAGATTTATTTATGATGATTGTAATAGCATAGTATTAGTAATTTGTTCATCAATATGCGAAGTTCAATAGATATAGTTTAACTGATGATTTACTGTACGATTTTCCAGAAGAATAGTGGATACCTCTATGCAGCGGATTCGTGTTGGATTAGTTCCTGCAAGCATTTGGCGACCAAATTCCTCATCCTCCCTCCATGCGAACTCATTGTCTTGAACAATAAACATAATGCAAGATCAGATTACCGGCTGTTGATTCTTATCAATTAGAACTGAAGATTGTATAGGCTTGGCTGCACACCTATTGCAATTGAAGGCATTGGGAACTTCATGGTACCCCCTTTGCTTGCCTGAGTAATTTTTTGACAAGATGTTCAGGCATTACTTTCCTTAATTTCTCTATCACCCTTCCTCAATTCTTGGCCTTTTTCTCTGGTAACAATTCCTTAATCTCCCGAAATGACTGAAAACTGGAATCTTCAGGAAGAAGCAGGATTTTGCCTCAGGGAAACGAAATGTACAATAGCTTGGATTGCATTTCCCGTAAATTCAGATAGTTTCTTTGGGCTAAATCTCTCTCAGGAGGAACATATACATCAAAGTTCATTTGCTGCTCCGTCTCTCGAAAAGGGCGCTATATAAACAATGATCAATCAGCAAAATTTCACCATTGACAAAGAAATATGCAATGGACTAGCAATGCTAAATACCTTTTTGGCATTTTCTACGCCAGTTTTTCCCCTACGAGGAATGGAAATTCAGTCCCCGCCCTATGGTAGGCCTAAAAAGTTGAGGATCTTTATCAGGATCGCCAAGATCATTGTAGTAATCGTAGCCATAGACTCGGTGCCATTCCTTCCTCTCCCCAAGAGTATCTCCTCTCAAGTCTTCAAGCTCTTCTTCCCTCAGATCCACCAGACCAAAAGGTGTTTGGCTTGGAAGATAATTCTAGCATAGGATAGAAACATGAGTTGTGGAGTTAAAGTGATAAAAGCAAGCCTGCGATAATATAGAGCTAATGCATATGAGTATTATAACTACCTTGTTCGAGAAGAAAATTCGGCTTGTTTGAGTATGTTTCATTGGGTATACCCAAGACCTGCAATCGAAATAGATACTCAGATTTTCAGGAGCCTGGAGGGTTGCAGACTCAATGAAAAATTCATGCTTATGCTGATTTTCTATTATAAACGCTCCTGGAATTCCAAATTCAGGCTCCACATTAACTTTGATTGTGTAAGTTGTTGTCCTTGTTCCATTCCGCTTGTGACTCTCCTTTCTCTTCAGGTGTGCCTTTTCGCTCAACTTCCCTTTTCCAGTGTCTATTATATGCAACATAGAAAGGAAACATCAGCAGTTTATCAATGGAAATTGATTGTTATGAAAAGCATTGAACTTACTTTTGTCGACAATTGTGCCGCTGTAAATCTGCACAGAAGCTGATTTTCCAGGCCCTGAATGCCCTGGTTTATGATCAATAACAATAGTTCCCTCGATTATGGATTGTTTCAATGCAGTATCAGGTTTTCCAGATGAGCGTTTGGAGAGTTTATTTTTGACAGCATTAAGACATTGTTGCAGGGCTGGACATGGGCGGAGGCAATGGTGCTCCATGGTCATTTTTCTGAATCAAACTCTGCAGAATCTATGGATTGTTGTTGGTGAGAAGAATGGTTGCATATGGGAAAAGAATAGTACAATTTATAAAAGAGAAGTTTTGTTCTTGCTTTGGTTTTGAGGATTGTATCAAACCCTTTGCTTGTTTGTCAGGTTTTGTTGTTCTCAACTTTGAATCTAAGCGGCCAGCTTTGTGGGTTTTGCATTTAGAATCTTTTGGTTAAATTATAGTCATGGACAAATCATATCATTGTCCATTTGACAAGAAGAATTCCTTCTCCTCACATAGCAGTTTTTAACTACACTGTCCAAAGTATTTAAGAATCCATACTTAAAAGTTTTAATGCTTCTCTTAGAATCCAAGATGTAAGTTTTGTTCTGAGTTGAAGGTTGCAAATTAAGGGTACATTTGATATGACTTATTCGAGTAGAGTTTATAAAAAAAGAGCCTATTATGAAAGTATGAGTTTTATGAAAAATATTTTAATTGGTTGGTTAGGAAAATGTAAAAGAATAGGTTTTATTTAATAAAATGTATTTTAATATACAAGAGTAGATCTACATCAAATTTATAAAATAGAAAATGGATAATTTGGAAATTATTTCACTTTAAATAAGCTTAAAAAGAGCTTATTTTGAGATTCTCTTGGACGTCATAAAATAATTTATTTAAAATCGTATAAGAACTTTTGAAATGTAATTAAATAATTTTAAAAAAAAATTCAAATATACTTATGATTTTAAATAAGTTCTTTCGGCCAATAGATAAGTCCAACCAAACAACATATTTAATTGGACTTATTTATTGGCCGAAAGGGCTTATATTTGGTTGAGCTTATCTATTAGTCGAAAGAGTTTATTTAAAGCTATAAACACTTATGAAATCTTCTTAGACTATTTGGTTGCATTTCCAAATTGTTTACAGAATTTCAAATAAATTATTTTACAACTAACTGCATAAGTTCAAATTTTGAGCTTTTTCTGTAAATTTTTTTTTTTTTTTAAAACTTATTTAGAGTATTGAAATTTAAAAAACATCCCTCTTCAATTTTATAGTTTTGTCCTGATCTATACTTGAATATTAAAACCTTTTTTGGTAAATTAATATTAAAAAGCTTTTTTTATATTTTCCTAACCAAACAACTATCAAGATTTTCACAAAATCTCTATTCATGTAATCTGTACTGTAATAAGTTCTTCTTTCATAAATTCTATTTGAAGAAGTCGTACCAAATGGACCCTTGATTTATTCGTATAAATTAAAACTCTTTTTGGTAAATTAATACTTGAAAACTCTTTTATATTTTCCTATCCAAACAACTAACAATTTTTTTTCATAAAAAATATATTTTCATAAAGTCTACTCCAATTAAGCTATACTAAATGGACCCTAAATTGTTGATAATCGTTTGCCAATAATTGTCAATGTTGTTGAAGATGTTAAAGAAGCAAAACCATCGTCTCTAAAACCTCATTTCACATTAACCAAAGTAACATACTAAAAGACTGAAATACCCTCTTCAGTATATTAACCCCAAAACGACCTTTCGTCTTATTTCTCCTCAAAATCAATTAAAGATTACCACCAAATATCGGTTGAAAATGTATAAAATAAATGTTAAGAAAGGCTTGGTTTTATGAAAAAAATAGAGATTATATGAATACAAAGGAATATCATCTTGTGAGAAAATATTAATCAACTCCTTATATTTATACAATTAATTGTTTGAATATATATATATAACAAATTAATCACATATATGTATTGATCATATATTACAATAGACTCTAATACTACTATAAATTTATGGGTGTTGATACAAAATATATATGTAGACATTTAAAATATTTATGATAATTTATGTAATGATAATAATTTTATACACACACACAGAGGGGGCGGATCTAACCTACTTTTGGGTGGACCATGGCCCACCCTCAAATTTTTTTTTTTTTAAAATACCAATATATATATAATTTTTGGATTTTGGCCCACCCAAACAAAAATATTAATATGTAATTAGTTTTTATTTTGGCCCACCGTAAAAAAAAAATTCTGGATCCACTACTGCACACACACACATATATATATATTAGAATATCTCTATAGTCATAATGTGGGGACCAATTAAATTTATTACTATGAGGAGGTTATAACTTAATAGAGGTATAGTGACAATAATTATTTTTTTATTAAAAAAAATTCTTATTTTATAATTCATGTTTTAGTAGTATTAGGATTTCCATTCATATTTTAGTAGTATTAGGATTTCAATTCACTATTTTAGCATTAAGATAATACAAAAATGGATATCAAAGAGTTACTGCATAATTGAGTAATCAAATTCGACAACTTATCTACACTAATCAAATGGATACTAATGTGTTCCTCAATCATCCAAATAAATAACAAGTCATGTATGATTTAAGTGAAGAAAAAAACATTACTAGAATTAGACAAGAAGATGAAGGAGATAATCCTGATGATGATAATACGGAAATACCAAAATTTTTGTGTCAAGAAGCTTCAAACATATTTGAGAAGCTAGAAATATTTTGGCTTTAATAAGAAGGTATCCATGTTGGCGACTTGTTATGAATCCACAAGATAAAAAATGTGGTAACAACTCTATAATATAAATCATTGTCAAACAACTTTAGATAAATATTTTATTTCATCTTGAACCTTTAATATAATATAGCATATATTTTTTGTAATATAAATATAATTATTACTATGTAGAGATAAATACCTTAAGACTATATCTAAAAAAATTATAACTTATTACAATGTGAAATTTATTCTTATATATAACTGGTCCAAGTTGGGACTATAATTTTTTATTATTATATGGAGGTTATTCCTATATAGATAGATATATATATATGTCTTGTTTGATATGGAACCAAATTTTTTTGAACTATTTATCGGTTTTAACATTATGTAAGATCCATTTATTGGCTGTGATCCATGTTTGAAGTTTCATTATTTATGATGGTTATCTATTTTAATTTACTGAGTTTTTATTGATTTATTTAAAATATAAATATAGTGAAAGAGTTAGTTTGTTTTTAAATGCTGAATTAAATGGGTATAAATTATAAATTGTTGAATATTTGTCTTTTAGAGCATGAATTAGAAAGTTGGTGTATATTTTTTATTCGAACAGGTATTCATACGAGTTATTCGAACATGTATTTAGACGAGTTATTCGAACGATTAATCGAATGATCACGAACAACTCGTTTTGTTAATCAAACGTTCTCGAACAGTCATTCTATGTTCGAACACGATTTCAAACATCCTTTTGTGTTTATCGAACGAGTTTCAAACGAAGGTGTTTTGTTCGTTTGCAGCAGTGATCAACACAACATATGATGATCAAAACAAACTTGAAAATTAATATTATTCAAGAGGAAGTTAAAACTTCTTAATATTGGTCCTTTCAATTCAATGATTTTTTCTTCCATAACTTCAAGTATTGTATTTATTTATGAATTAAAAATTTTGTCGAAAAATATATATGTTAATGTCTTGTTTTTTCTTCTTTTTTTTTTTTTTTTCTTTTTTTCATAGTATTTTTACCCTTTTTAGTTATTCTATCTGAGGTTAAATTTGTAATGTTAGATTATTTTTTAATTGAGGGTATAATAGATGACTAGCGGGCTGCTATGTAATAATTTATTATTATAATATTGAATTGTTATTATTATTTTTGTTGTTAGTAACAACAGTACATTAATTTGATATAATATTTTATAAGTGAAAATGGAGAAAAAAAAAAAAAAGACATAAATTATATCTACTAATAACAATTTAGAAATCTTCTATTTACCAAAATTTTAAAAATAAAGAATTAAAAAAAGGAATCCCTGAGATTTACTATCAAACCAAAGCACCCTGATATTTTAAAAAATATTATAAAAACCCCTGATATCACTCGTCATAACCAAACACCTCTCACAGAACCACCATTTTCTCATCACAATGGCTACTGCCACTTTTCGAAAGCTCTCCACCCAAATTCACCGCATCCCATCGCTCTCCCTCCACTCCAAATGCCTGCTTTCCCGCTCCTCCGCCACCTCCGCCAAAGTCTCCGACAGAATCGTCAAGCTCTTCGCCATCGACGTCGACGGCCAGAAACGCGAGATCATCGGGCTCTCCGGCCACACTCTCCTCAAATCCCTAATCAATCACGGCCTCATCGACCCCGCCTCCCACCGCCTCGAAGAGATCGACGCCTGCTCCGCCGAGTGCGAGGTCAACATTGCTCAGGAATGGTTCGATAGGCTTCCCCCTAGGTCCTACGACGAAGAGTACGTGCTCAAGCGGAACTCTAGGGCCCGAGTTTTGAACAAGCACTCGAGGCTTGGCTGTCAGGTTGTGCTCAATAAGGATCTTGAAGGTATGGTCGTGGCCGTCCCCGAGCCCAAACCCTGGGACATCCCTTGATTTTAGGCAAAACTCTGCCATTTTGAGTTTTGGGGAAATTTAATAATCTTCAAAGATTTAAACTTTTGGTTGTTGGATACTGCTTCATCTCTGCCTTTATGTTTTATGTGGCTTTCAATTATATGAATTTGGAGTTTTTGGAAGTTTAATTATGTTATCTTTAATTAGGGGCATTGAATTTGTGAAATGTTGAATAATTACCTTCAAACTAAGCATGATGGGGATGAATTATTAGACAATTTCAAGTTTATTTAGTTCTTGGTTCATTGTGGTCCAAAGTTTTTAGGGTTAATAAAAAATTATAATCTTCATTCATTTGATTAGTCTTTTCTTTGGCTGTTTTATCTATGAATTTGTCAATAGATGGAGATTTGCCTTGGTAAACAGTTGCAAATGTATGTATGTACGAGTAGAAAGTCCATTATTCTCCATGAAGTTAAGGTTCTTATCTAACTGATGAATATGCAAACTTCTTTTTAGCAGAACTGAACTGCCTGGATTTGTCAATATTTTTGTTATGGGTCTGGCATTAACATTATACAAGTCATTTTAGCTAGAGAATGTGCAATCCTGGATGATCATCAAATAAAGGAAATTGTGACCTTTGTTGAGTGTAGATCAGCTGCAGTATTTGTTTACCAATGCAAGGAATAGCCTTCGCCTAAATTACATTATCTTTGATTTTGGTAAGGTGTTGGTGGCGTATGTGACTTACCTTACTTAGTCAATTGTGATGTTTCTCTTCTTTCAGCTTGTATGATATTGTGAAACATTACTCCTGAAGGGTAAAGGAAGAACGTATACTGGCACAACCTTTTTGAAGTGCATATAAACTGTTATCATTTTAAATGTTATTAGCATAGTGTTGGAAAATTGAGAAACTAGCCAAGTTTATTGTGAAATTGATCACTTCATTTTCTTTGTTCTTTGAGGTCATCTTATTAGTAGATTTTCCTTCTAAGCATACACTGATAGTATCAAGTTGATGTTGATTGAATTACCTAGAGCCTCTCCATTGAACATTAGAATTCAGACACCCTGAATAGAATAGCTTAAGCTCTTGGTGTGCCTATTAAACTTTATATAAAACTTTTAGGGCTTCAAGAGATGGATGGAATTCAGTTGGAGAACTGTTACTTCAATCTCCAAGAAGTCCTGTAACTCTGAATGAGTTTTCACTACGTAATATCCATTTTCATTGGAAGGTAGTCCCAAAGAGGAAGGAATAGATGTTCATTCCATTAATGACGCACTTTTGATTGTGTATGTGGAGCTCTTATCTATTTTCATAGTGTTTATAGAGATACAATAATTTAAGTTGTAGTTATGGTATTTTCACTAGTATGGTTACTTATTCTTCTTCTTCCAACTGTGGAAGTAGTTGCAAGTTTCTGTCAATTCTCTTTTCTAAGATGGTATGCTGTGAAGAATTTATTATGAATGGACTTCACTTCTTATCCTAGAAGAGTTAGGTGTCATGGAAATTTCAATATTAGGACAATGTGTGAATTGTTTAGTTTTTCCTTTCCTGACAATGGAAGTATCAGTTGTCTATGTTAGAAGAAGATTGAGGTGTCATCTTATTTATTTATTGTCATAGTGTTTATGTGATATAAGATCTTAAGGGTCTACTTGGGAGTTTTATGGTAGCGGTTATGAGGGTTAACTATCGTAGCGGTTTTGAGGATAAACCACCGTAGCGGTTTTGAGGGGTTTTTAGTAACGGTTTTTAAAACACCTAACCTGTGCTTGGGAGTTTATTTTCCAACGGTTCTGACAGTTTTTTTTAAATGATAAATTTACATAAATGCTCATAAAGTTAAAACACTCTCTCTTTTGCTTAATTAACTTTGAAGTTATAAATTTGACTTGCATGTTTTTAGCTACTCAGTCTTGTGAAAAAGGTGTTTTTACAAAGTTGTACTTATGTTTCTTATTTAACACCTGGTTTTGGGTTTTACTTCCATTATCATTAGTCTGTGTCATGGTTATCCGATTTAGTAAGAGTAGAAGACGCTATAATTATCAAATTGGAATGCTGGACATAGTTTTGACTCCTGTGAAGAATAATAGCAAGCAAATAAAATTTGAAAAGAAAGAAAAGATGGTAAATTAAGTTAAATGGGAGAAACAGATTGCAGTCAAATACTGGACACAGTTTGCTTGAGAGGCGTTGAAAATGGTGGTTTTTAAATAGCTGGTGATTGACAACTTTTTCTTTTCAGGTTTTGAGAAGATGTAACAGTTAATATATTATTATTATTGAAAGGATTTTTTGAGAAAGAAACTATTGGACATAGTTGACGCCCAATTTGCTGGAAGTGAGGAGAATCTAATACAAACCCAAACGAGTTGTGTGCAGAAAGGGATTTTTTTGCAACAAATTAAAACCATTCACTCACTTCGTGTGCAGCAGCGAGAGATTTGTGTGCAGAGAGAAGTCAACAACAGCGAGAGATTTGTGTGCAGCAAAGGGAGTGGAAAGGGGTTTTTTTGGGATAAAAGCTTTAAACCAGTCAAAACACCCCGATTTGGGGTATTTTATAAATCCCTCAAAAATACACTACACTGGTTTTGGGGGGTTTTTAAACCAGTCAAAACTAGCCTATTAAAAATCTGGCAAGTTTAAGGGTCTGCTTGGGAGTTTTTTTTCACTAGTTTTGGGGGGTTTTTAATTAGACTGGTTTTGAGGTGTTTAAAAACCCTCACTTGCCAGATTTTTAATAGGCTAGTTTTGACTGGTTTAAAAATCTCTCAAAACCAGTGTAGTGTATTTTTGAGGGGTTTATAAAACACCCCAAATCGAGGTGTTTTGGCTGGTTTAAAACTGTTATCCCAAAAAAACCCCTTTCCACTCTCTTTGCTGCACAAAAATCCCTTTGCTGCACACAACTCGTTTAGGTTTGTATTAGATTCTCCTTACTTCCAACAAATTATGCGTCAACTATGTCCAATAGTTTCTTTCTCAAAAAATCCTTTCAATAATAATAATGTATTAACTATTACATCTTCTCAAAACCTGAAAAGAAAAAGTTGTCAATTCACCAACTATTTAAAAACCACCATTTTCAACGCCTCTCAAGCAAATTGTGTCTAGTATTTGACCGCAATCTGTTTCTCCCATTTAACTTAATTTACCATATTTCCTTTCTTTTCAAATTTTATTTGCTTGTTATTATTCTTCACAGGAGTCAAAACTATGTCCAACATTCCAATTTGATAATTATAGTGTCTTCTACTCTTACTAAATCGGATAACCATGACACAGACTAATGATAATGGAAGTAAAACCCAAAACCAGGTGTTAAATAAGAAACATAAGTATAACTTTGTAAAGACACCTTTTTCACAAGACTGAGTAGCTAAAAACATGCAAGTCAAATTTATAACTTCAAAGTTAATTAAGCAAAAGAGAGAGTATTTTAACTTTATGTAAATTTATCATTTAAAAAAAACTGTCAGAACCATTGGAAAATAAACTCCCAGACACAGGTTGGGTGTTTTAAAAACAGTTACTAAAAACCCCTCAAAACCGTTACGGTGGTTTACCCTCAAAACTGCTACGATAGTTTACCCTCATAACCGCTACCATAAAACTCTCAAGCAGACCTTAATAAGGTGTTTCATAGTTCCTACTTTAATTTTCTTTTCCCTTGTTTAAAATACCATGCTGTGTTATAGTAATGTTAATCTTGAGACAAGTGTGAACCCTCAATCATCATTTCAAAGGCATAAGTTGATCGTCCCTGGAGTTGTGTTGAGTAAATGTTATGCACATTAAGCTTTAAAAAAAATGCTGCATTTCATTATCAAGAGAAAAATATGAGGTTAGATATTGGTCCAAATACAATTGACAAAGTTGGATGGTGACATTCCAGAAGCTCCAAATTTATCATTTGCCTTTTCTTCTATGGGTAGTTTAATATATTTTCCTATTAATAAATTTCTTTCATGGATATCGGAATATATATCAATCTCAACAAACGTCTTCAATGGGCATTGAAATTTATCAATCTTAACCAAGTCTTTAATGGGTATTGGATTATCTCAATCCCAACAAAGTATACACACGTATTCTCAATGTGTACCTTAATTCAACCATGTAATCTGAGAGGAACAGTGACTTATTAAGTGGGTTAAGAAAGAGTTTTTGTCCTAACATTATGTAACGTCGAATAAACGTCTGTGTCTTCGCTTATGCATACTGGCATTACAAGAGTTGAAATTGTGTCAAAAATTCAGGCGTCCACTGGAGCGCAGAGCTCAATTCATTGAAAGAAACTTTATAACTAGTAGCTGACAAAGTCAATCTAATTTAAAAACCATGAACTACAAGTCATTCTTCTGGATAAATAAAACATGACTTGCCCACTTCAAGATATTGTGAAACCATTGTATTAAAAAATTCAACACAAATATTTTTATTTAATGCAAATACAAACAGAAATATAGATAAGTAGATCATGAAGAAATTACAAAAGTTTTGTTTTTTTGTTTATTTAATTTTGATTTTGATGTAAACCAGGCCATGTGCTCAATATGATCATAAGAGAAAGGAGATCATATGAGCGAGTTAGCCGGAAATTACTTTTGCAAACGAAGAAATTGCCTCAAAACATTCGTTATTAAAACATAAACGGTTTTGGGACAGAGTGCGTTTGCTTATTTTAAGCGAAAGAATTCAAAAAAAAAAAGTAATGTGCCAGTAGGAAAAGGGCCTGAAAAATCAAGATGGGTCAGATTCAGGCGAGTGATACCGGCGATTTCCATGTCGCAAGTTTCTAAATTTTGTATTGCCTGGGTCGTTTTTGTTCAGACCCAGCCAAGAAGCTGACTTGCTTTACAACCAAAACAACAAAACAAAACCATTTACACCCCTTCAAATGAATTGAAACTTGTATTACTGCAAAAGGAACAGCCTGCAACTGGAAAGGTTTATGTGGGAGGAGATGATATTTATAGAACAAAGAAATTAGGATTAGGGTTAGGTTAGGGTTTTGACGAGGTGGGCCCCTCTTTCTGGCCCATATCTGAAGTTGACAATTTGGTCCAAAATAACATGCCCACAGCTGCTCGTTATTTTATTTTGAA